>NW_017386079.1:0-35193 GCF_000237925.1 Schistosoma mansoni | reverse complement strand
TTGAAGCTAGACCACCATCGAAAACACCCTTGGATGCCGGCTCAGTGGTCTATCGGTTAAGGACTCTGGCTCGAGACTGGTAGGTCCTGGGTTCGAATCCCGCGAGTGCGGGATCGTGAATGCGTACTACTGAGGAGTCCAATGATAGGACGAAACGGCCGTCCAGTGCTTCCAGGTTTTCGATGGTGGTCTAGCTTCAATTGTCTCATGATTTCAACAGTGAATATACTTTTATTGTAATATCACTTATAAGACACAATACTAAAATTAGAAGTATCTGTTAATGTATATAATTTTTTTCTGGTTAGCGTTTTTTTAGCGAGTCAGTTCTCTACGGGATGGGGTCGCTAACCCCATGCCCAACCCTTCTCGTTTACCCGGGTTTGGGACCGGCATTGGCCCCCAGAGGAGCTACAGGCGGACTGGACAACATAGTATAGACATGAATTGCGTTATATTACATTTTAGATGATAATCACATTACATAACAAATAACTGATACTGGAAATGTGATTCATATATTAAATTTTCAATTTGATTGTATAACGCTGGCAGTAAAATCTGAAAGTCCTTGGATGTGCTTTCTACCGGAACTCACTTTCTAAAAAAAACACTCAATTTGTTACTAAGCCACAAGATCAAAATGAAAAGGGATGTACGTACTGTATGTATACATATATTGTCAGAAATAGATACAATTTATGATAAGTTTTCCCTGTCATTAGTTTCTGTATTCCCATGATGTATATTCCTTCCAAGCTGAATTTATTTATAGAACATTGATATCAAGATCAAGTGACTGTAAATCATCATTGAACGAAATAGTCGGGATATGTATTACGTAATCTTAGCCACTGCCTACCTAAGCTCTCAATAGTGATTAAAGGAGTAGACTGGAAGGAAGATCAAAGTGTTTAAATCAGGACATGACACAATCCATAAAGTCTTCGACCATTGGTCTGGACCGCATTGTAGTGTGGGCAATTTTGTAGTATTCTCAGTGATAATTACAATCATCTCAAGATTTTCCGTGACGGCTTAAAATTGATCAGTGTAGCTGGAACGCATCAATTCTTTGAACAATGATAAGTTCTAAGCTTCAGTATCACTCTGTACATTTTATTTTGAAAAGTCATCTCTTCATCTCCAAATATATACTCCGTTTTTAATACTTTTAACCACCAGTAATACTATTACTACACGACTTTTGGTATTCATCTTTATGGGTTATAGTGACTTAAACTACATCCTCGTTTGTCTATGATTGACTAATAACAAACATCTTGCATTATCAAAGAGTAGCAATACATTTAGAAAATGAACTGTGTTGTGATAAAAACACTGTGCAGATTATATGAAAAGTTTCTGTATGACTATCGTATTTTGAAAGGTATGAAACATTACTTAATTAAATAATAATGCCAATCTCAACTAAACTAACCAATTCAACTTAATTACCTGCTTGTATTCAAAATAACTTTTAGGCGATTTACATGAAGTTTTGTTCTCTGAGCTGGATGGTTTAGTCGTGGAGCTTCCATCATTCAGAATAACAATGGAAGCTCCACGACCAAATTATCTAGCTTAGAGAACAAAACTCCAGCAAAATCATCCACATGAGCTACAAATCTTCTCCATCATCTCAAGTGGTTTGCGTATTTTATTAATATAAGACAATATAATCATTTCAATAATATTTTATATAAAGATACATTTTCGTCACAGACTGACCGGAGTTTAAATATATGAAAAACAAGAATGAACAGATAAATGTTTAGTCCTCATTTAGGACTCTTTCGTAGTTTGATCTTTATTCTCACTACAGATTTCACTTAATCTGCAATAAAAACTACCTCCACAAAAATCTGCTCATATTTCTTTACAAATTTATGAACAACCCTAGTTCTTATCCCGCGTGTAGGATCGTGGATGAGCACTGCTGAGGAGTCCCATATTAGGACGAAACGGCCGTCCTGTGCTTCCAAGTTTTCAATGGTGATCTAACATTCATCGATTCATAACATCAATCAAAAACTTAATAATCTTCATAACCCCACACCGACATACAATAATCATTGACAATATCTGAAAGAAACGTTTATTATCAGAAGGAGTTTTTGTGGAGAAATCACTTCTTCTGATAATAATCATAATAGGCTCACTAGTGAGTGACTTCAAGAGCTATTTCCTGGACTTCTAGTGAGAAGCAGTAACCAGTGAAGTTCAACCAGGTCTGTTGTGAGATATCAACTCACTGAAGACAATTGGTGAACGGTTGTTCAACTTCGTGGATCGATTGAAGTTAGACATTAACACCGTTGGATGCCGGCCGGCTCAGTGCTCTATCGGTTAAGTACTCTGGAGCGAGACCGGTAGGTCCTGGGTTGGAATCTCGCGAGGCGAGATCGTGGATGCGCACTGCTGAGGAGTCCCACAATGGGACGATTTGGCCGTCTAGTACTTCCAGGTTTACCATGGTGGTCTAGCTTCAATCGACTCATGATCTCAACTATGAAAGAAATGTTTGCCTAAAAATTCATTTGCAAAAGTCAGCTAATTGTCTCAGACTTCATTGTTCTTTCGATTCCACATCAAACATTCTTTGTTCACGTTCTCTTTTCTTTGATCTTCTTAAACTTCTACCGCCAGACATTTCACTTTCAATTGACGATACATACTACTTATATCTGTCGACATCAGTAGCACACACCACACTACCAGTTCCTGTTAAAAAAAATCCTAAATGATTAAAGTTGACCGGTAACTATGAAATTTTAATTTTCTAAATACAGTTATAAAGAAAGTTTAACCTTAAAATAGATAGAGCCCCTAGAAACTAGTAAACATTGAACTATTATTTTGTTGAAATATTTAATTATTTCAGCTATTTCCGCTTATCATTTGAATCTAGAATTCCATCTGAGAACTTTTAGTTCTTATGAGTAATATTTTTATACTCGGTTGGATAAAATTATACTCAGATAATAAATCCTTAATAGAATGAAATGTACAACAAAGTACTTTTATTATTATTTGGCATTTAAACACATAAATATTGGTACAAAGGGGCACCAGATATATATGCGCAACACAAATCACATTTGATTTGTGTGTGAGGGCTGTGATACTGACCAGGTGCTCAAACTGAAGCAGGTGGTTTTCTTAGAGGGCTACACCCGGAGCCTTCGACCTAAAGGTCTGGTCCACAAGGCAATAAAGCATCGTGAAGAGATGCAGTCCCATGGTAGCCAGTGGCCAACAATTGATTCATACACCATTTGTTCCCTCAGGATACTGAAGCCCATGTGCACCATTGGTTTGGAATCAGGGTTTCCCAACTCCCCTAAGTGGACTCGCCATGTCAACCAACCCGGTTAAAGCGCCGGACATCCGCTTTTCATCCTCTCAATTTCGTATACAACAGTAGTGCCACGAGAAGGTAGTGAGTAGGGCTTCCCTGGAAGAGGCTGTACACGCATGGCCGTAAGAGAGCATTTCAAGAGAGGGGGCAGGCCCTCCCCACTCTCGGCCGTGCCAGGGCATTTGGGGGCACAATAAAGTACAAAAATTATCAAATCATTAATAATAAAAAAAGGACATATCTAGCTGCAAAGCTGATCCTCCTTGTATCAAACGAATAGATTATTTAAACAGATATGTGTGAACAAATTTCCACCATTTGTTGTTGCCAAATGTACCTACCAATTTACATGTGTATGATGGAGCATATACTATGAAAGAATAGAAAGGAGTGTCTTTATTAGCATTTATGAGTACATTCCACAAAGGCTAACGCTAAGAGAACAATATGTTTACAGCAGTGAAGTCGCATGCCGTCTGCTTGACAGTGGCCATAGTGTTGATATCTCAAAGAACGTTGAATTCACTACAGTTTGCCGAAGAAATTCCCATAAAAATACCTGTCCAAAAAGATTCAGTTATCAATCTTGCTTTGCCATGATGAACCCATTCATAAGTGGTTATTACGCTATTCTTTCTCTTTTACTAACAAATAATTAGAAATGCTCACTTCTTATCTGATTTGTACTGACATAATTTTGTTTTCAAACTACATAACCATAACATTTATATCTTAATTCGAAATGATTTATGAACAAACCAATCAAATTTAAGATAATAGATCTTGGATTTTGGGGTTTTTGGCATTTTAGATGATGTCAGTTTGTGATGAAAACCATAAATCTAGTTCCTAATCCTAACGATCAACTATAAATCAGAATTATAATTCCTCCTACTGCTTTATAACCCTCATTTAGCCCTAGTAAGTAGGTGGACACTCTTAAGGTGATTTTAGCGTCGCTCAAATGTTGTCCATAAATTAGAATCTCATCATTATTTCTCTTTTGATTAACTTTTATTGATGAAAACTTTTTCAATGTTATAATATAAAAAATTTACACTGATTTTTCAAGATTAATACTATTATGTTTAGACTGGAAGCGTTTTATATTTAGCGAGTTAATTTTCTATGGGATGTGGTCGCTAACCTCATACCCAACCCTCACTTTCATCATCTAAATCTCTAGGAGTTGAACTTTTACCGGGAGACTCACTTGTTGACTTAAAATACACCGATGACATTGTTCTATTTGGTGAAGACGCTGACAAAATGCAGAGTCTTCTGACCACTATAAGCAACTACGCAGGCATGTTCGGGATGCGATTCTCCCCCTCGAAGTGCAAAGTGTTACTTCAGGATTGGGTTGCATCGACACCTGAACTAATGATCGGAAGTGAAGTAGTTGAGCGTGTAGACCACTTCACTTATCTTGGGAGTCTCATCAGCCCTTGTGGTCTGGTGTGTGACGAAATCTCAGCACAGATACAGAAGGCCCGTCTAGCTTTCGCCAACTTGCGTCATTTATGGCGTAGGTGAGACATCCTTCTAGCAACCAAAGGAGGGGTTTACTGTGCAGCAGTACGTTCCGTCCTACTTTATGGTAGTGAAACATGATCGATAAGAGTAAAGGATATTCGTAGGCTACTAGTTTTCGATCATAGGTGTCTTCGAAGCATTGCTCGTATATCCTGGGACCACCGAGTAAGTAATGCAGTCGTTAGAAAACGGGTACTAGGTAAGGATGGCAAATTGATTGATGAAGTAGTGAAACTTCATCAGTTGAGATGACTGAGACAAGTGTTACATATGCCTAACCACTGACTGCCCCAACCTGCAATTTTTTATGGTGTAAGAGTAGGTTGAAAGAAAGCTAGGGGCGGCCAAACCGAAACATGGCACAAATCCATGAAGTCACTAACATGTGGACTGAGGCATGTTGGTAGGTGTAGACTACCTGGTTGGCATCCGCGAGATGATAACAACCGATGGTTAGAGACCTTGAATGACATGGCTCAAAGTCGTTTGCAATGGCGAAGGTGCATCCACTCTTTGTGTTCTACCAAATTCTAATCTTTTGAATTCTTCATGTCCCTTTTTTTTACTGGATTATACTCTTTGAATAACATCTTCAAACCTTAATCTTTCGGATTACTGCTTATACTCTTACTACTTCTACCACTATGGGATTTGAATCGACAACTACATCTCTGTGCTAATGTGGTATGACAACTCGAATTGATGTACGTACATACGAAGTTCTATTTTGTGACTGACTGACTGACTGACTGATGCGGGCTTAAGACTGGCAGTAGCTCCTAAAGGGGCTACAGAACAGCTAATAAGAAACCAAGAAATATAATGAATTTATATTATTCTACTACATTATTTGTTCTTACTTTATAAATGGAAGAAAAAAAACTGTATTAATATCTTTATTATTTTACAGATTAACTTCTAATTCATCATCTGTAACTAATAATAATAATAATAATCTACCAATACAAAAATTTAAATTAATAACACCCAATAAAGAATCTATTCAACCTTATCAATCAAATAATGATACCATTATTAATAATAATAATAAACATACTACTAATAATAATCATCATCATCAATTACATGATATACATACTACTTATTTATCAACATCATTATCATCAATTAATGATAAAATTAATAAATAAAATTAATAAATCCCAATTAATTAAACCAATAACATGTAATTATCCTACAATTAAAGTGAAATCTTATCATAATATACAAAATAATAATAATAATAATAATAATAATGTAATAAAATCAATAAATCGTAGAACATATATGACACGTTCAACAAATTTAATCCATGATACATTAGATGAACCATATGATAATTATATTATAAATGATCAATATAATAATAATAATAATAATAATACAATTCTATCGAATTCTACAAGAATCTATAATAATAATAATAGTAATAATACTACTACCAATAATAATAGTAATAATTTGGGTTATAATGATATACCTGGTAAGTAAATTATAAATAGGTATGATAATTGTAACAGTAAGTTTTTTTCATTTATTTAATGTTTCCTGGAGTTCTAATGAGAAGCAGTAACTAGTGAAGTTCAACCAGGTCTGTTATGAGTTTGTAACTTACTGAAGACAATGGTGGATGGTTGCTCAATCTCGTGGATTGATTGAAATTAAATATTAGTACAGGCAGATGCAATATCAGTGGTTCTAGAGGTTAAGTGTTCGCGCGCGAAACTGATAGGTCCTGGGTTGGAATCTTGCAAGGCGGGATCGTGGACGCGCATTGCTGAGGAGTCCTACAATAGGACGAAACGGCCGTCCAGTGTTTTCAGGTTTTTTATGGTGGTCTAGCTTCAATTGACTCATGATTTCAATTATAACATTACTAAAATCTTCACAAAACCTCCTTCCGATAATATATATAAATCTAAAAAAATCAAGAATATTTGAGCAAACAATTGTTTACAATAACTTCATCATCAGGCTCTATAGTTAAAGGTCTATAATTATTGAGATATTTTACAAAGGTCAAACAAAATGAAGCATGTATGAATGAATTTGACAATGAAAATGAAAAAAAATCGTGTGAATAAAATTAATAATAGGAGATAATAATGATAAATAGTAATAATAATAATAATATTGTTGTGTGAATATAAAACGTAATAAGAGGGGTGTTATTAAGGTGGATGTGATGATTAAGATAGAGGAAATCAAAAAAGAGGGGGTAAAAGGTTTATAATATTCAGTTTAGGTATCCGCTGATCCATACGAACGTCAAGACAGTTAGTTCTACTGTACGAAACTGAAACGTGGACAACTACTACGACCATCATCAGGAAGGTATAAGTATTTATAAAACAATTGTCTACGCAAAATACTCAACATTCACTGACCGGATACTATCATCAACAGTGTTTTATAGGAGAGGACAAATCAACTTCCAGCTGAAGAGAAAATTAGGAAAAGACGTTGGAAGTGGATAGGACATACATTAACGAAATCACCAAACTGCATCATGAGGCAAGCGTTAAATTGGAATCCGGAAGGGAAGCGGAAAAGAGGAAGGCCAAAGAACACATTACTACGGGAAATAGAAGCAGATATGAAAAGGATGAATGTTAACTGGAAAGAACTGGAAAGGATTGCTTGGGACAGAGTTGGATGGAGAATGCTGGTGGGCGGCCTATACTTCTCGACGAGGGGTAACAGGCGTAAGTAAGTAAGTAAGTAATCCGGTGATCCAGTCGTAGGCCAAGGTAAACACAGAGGCTGGATATACCTTTTCTGAATAAATGAGTTTGGTTTTCCGGGGTTGATCCAGATGGCGTCGGCTATGTAAAGTAACCATAATCTAGCTTCTTAAGGTAGATTTTTTAGAACTTCATATAAAAAAGAGAAAGCTTCCTCTATGCCCAGATACAAATCTAACTGAAATGTTTTTTATATGTCATATAGAAAATATTCTTAAATAGATCAAGATGAATACTAGGTAAATCATTGTAATGATTACATGATATCCAATAGTTAAAATGACTAAAACCATCGATATTCAAGGAACTAACATTCAGGCAATTTGAAAATCTTCATAGAGTATTCAAAAAAAAGAATATTGAAGTAAGTAATTTGTATCGGAAGGGGTTTTGTGGATATTATAGTAATTTCAATAGTTCAGATCATGAATCAATTGAAGCTAGACCACCATGGAAAACCTGGGAGCACCGGACAGCGAGATTGACAGGTCCTGGGTTCGAATCTCGAAAGGGGTGGGAACGTGGATGCGCACTGCCGAGGAGTCCCACAATAGGACTGAATGACATCAATTTCGATCCACCAGACAGCGTCAGCTCCTCTCCCTCAAGATTCCAAATAAACCTTGCTGACGAGTACCAAATAGCACGAAATCTAGGTTCAGAGTTAGCTATCGACCACCACCAACCACCACTTTACATCTAAACATAGTACACGTAATGTTGAGTCACTTAAGCTAATTGCCACATTACAATTTGATGGGTAGAATTCAATTATCACAAAGAATCAGTCAGCTACATAGTAGGACCAGGCACACATATGCCATACCTCGTTAGCACAACAAGATGAACACCAAATTCATAGTAGTTAATTTAGTGGTATTGATATATAAAAGAAAGGTTGTATATAAAGATATAGTACAGGAAGGAAGACAGATATGAAGCAACTTTAATCTCAAGATTTAAGGAAAGATAAACAGTGTATACACCTACGCCATTGTCATCGATTCTGCGTCATGTTACTCAGAGTCTCCAACCATTGGTTACGATACTCTCTGAGACCCCAACAAAGTAGTCTGCATCTACCAACATGGCTCAGACTAGAAGTGAGTGACTTCAAGAACTAATGCCACGTTTTGGTTTGGCCGTCCCTAACTCTCTTCTAACCATCCCCTATACTAGTCACCATTGCGCGTCGTGTTCAGGTATACGTAACACGTGGCCCAACTATCTCAGTTGATGAAGATTTACAACCTCACCAGCTGATTTACCATAATTCCTTAATACCCTACATATAACCTCACTATTACTTACCCGATGATCCCGGAAGATGCGAGAAATATTTCTAAGACATCTGTGGTCAAATACTAGTAACCTACGAGTATCTTCTACTCTTAATGGCCACGTTTCTCAGCCGTAAAGTAGAACAGAACGAACTGCTGCACAGTATACTCGTCCCTTAATTGATAAATGGACATCTCGTCTTCCCCATAGGTGACGTAAGTTGACAAAAGTCAAACATGCTCTTTGAATCCGTGCTGAGATTTCGTCAGACATAAACCCATTAGGGCTGATCAGACTTCCAAGGTAAATGAAGTTGTCAACGCGTTCGACTATTACATTCATTATCCTTAGTTCAGGTGTTGACGTAGACCAGTCCTGGAGTAACGATTTACATTTAGAGGGGGAGAAACGCCTGCCAGATATCCTGGCATTATTACTCAGTTCTAACAGAAGACTCTTATTTATTATTTATTTATTTAAACACATAAATATTGGTACAAGGAAGAACCAGATAAATATTTTATTTATTTATTTATTTATTTAAACACATATATATTGGTACAAAAGGGCACCAGATACATATGCGCCACACAAAATAATGTAAGTAGGAAGAGAAGGGATGAAAAGATAAGGCGGATTGAAATGTACAACCAGAAGACTCTTTCAGTTAAGAAAGTTAGAACCACTCTTTATGTAGAAAGTAAAAGAAGGTTGCAGCAGGATCGCCACTGGCTTCTATTCTGAGCCATATCTGATAACGTCTCTAGCCACTGTGTTGCACCATCTCTCGGACCCCGGCTAGGGAGTCGTGAAGGACCAACAGAAGCTAGCCCTTTGCAGCTTTCTTTCATGCCACGATAACATGTCATACACTGACCTCCTCTCCGCTTTTTCCAACCAGTCCCAGAGTCGGCAAATAATGCACGACGTGGAAGTCTCTGGGACGACATTCGTAAAACATGTCCAAGCCACCGAAGTCGGTGTTTAAAGATGGTGACACCAATTGAATTATCGTCTCGGCGCCCGAACACACGATGCCGAACCTCTGCATTACTAACATGGTGTTGCCACTGTATGTCAGCAAACCTTCGGAGACAACGATGATCGAACACAGAGAGACGTCTAACATCCTCAACTCGGAGAGGCCAGGTTTCACAAGCATAGAGCAAAACTGCTCTCACCGACTATTGACTCATTCCATGATGTTGGAACACTTTCTTCTTCCCAAACCTTTGCAAACAACACCGTCAGTTCCTTAGCCAGAAAGTCACCACCATCTTTAAAAAGAGCCGGAGGTAAGTCATCTGGGCCCGGTGATTTGTAGCGCTTCAAGAGTTGGAGTTCCTTGCGGACTTCCGCCTCGTTTGGTGGATCAGTCGTCACCGGCCATGGGAGGCAGGACAAACTGGTTGATGTTGCCGGAGCAGCAGGCCAGTTGAACTGCCCTTCGAAAAATTCCGCCCATCGTCCAAGACGTCGAGAGATGTTAGTGATTGGCATCCCGTCATCCTCGTAGATTGTTTCACTCACACCAGACTTCTTGCTGCCAGTGGCTCGGATGAGTTGGAAGAGCTTCCGGCAGTTACCAGATGCAGCTGCTGCTTCCATCTCATTAGCACGCTCCAACCACCAGGCTTCTCAGTCGTTACGCAAGCTTTGCCCGATTTCACTACGTAACAGCCTTCGTTTGTGGTCAAACTCACGGTCACCCGGAGTAGACCGACGGGCTTCCATCAGTTGTAAGGAGCCAGAAGAAACCCAGTGCTTGTAAGCGGAACGTTTCGCGAAGCCGCAAGCGGCTTTACTCGCCATTTTCATGGCGTCGTGAAGATGCAACCAATGCTCATCTATACTTTTCGATGGGATGGTAGCTAGCCTAGAGGCTAGCTCCGCTCGATACTTACTTGCAACAGAAGTTGCAGCCAGTTTACTAACATCGATCCGTTGATGACGGTAAATTTGTCGGCCACTGAAAAGTAAGGTGAGATTGGCGCAGACCAGGGCATGATCAGACTCCAGATAGGTACTCCAAAAGGAGCGGCAGTCTTGTACACAACCACGCCAGCGGTAGCTGATCGCGATGTGATCAATCTGAGTCCAGGCTTGAGATGCAGAGGGAGGACGCCAGGTGGCACACCGGCGATGACTGTGCCGGAAGTTAGTGCTAGCCAGAAACAGGTTGTGGTCTGTGCACAGTTGCAGCAAACGGTCCCCGTTATCTGTCCTGCGACCAACAAGTCCCCATCGGCCACCTAAACGATTCTCTTCTGTGCCTAGACGCCCGACCTGAGCATTCAAGTCTCTGGCTAGTACTATAATATCTGTCGAACGCGCTTTCTGGAGAAGAACTGTTAACTGGTGGTAAAACTCATCCTTGATGGCATCCGGGCTGCAATCTGTCGGGGCATAGGCGGAGATGACGAAAAGACACCGTTTCTCACGCCGGTTTCTTCTCACTTTGATGAAACTTTCTAATCTAACAGCACATAACCGACTGTTAATGGGGATCCAATCGATTAGTGCTGCCTCAGCCCTAGCGCTTAGTGCAACACCAACGCCTGCAAGACCAGACGAAGATGCCACAGGGTCCCCAGATAAGCGCACGTGGAACAAGCTTTTCGAAGCGACAGATGGAGAACGAATTTGTAGTACTTCACTAGAGTCTTGAATACGGGTCTCGGATAGACAGCAAACATCAACATTAAGACTTTCTAAAGACATAGCCAGCCCCATCTGTTGTCCGATCTGCATTAGTGTGCGAACGTTGAAGGAGGCCAGCTTGAACGGCTTACGTGGTTTCAGAAAGACTGCTTCAGTATTCGTAATCGGTGGAAGCATTCACTTTCAACCAGACAGTGACTGGAGATCGTTTAGATAGGACAGAGTTTCCACCATGAGCGAGCTACTGCATAAGTTGGAAAGGAAGGATACACAATTTGGGAATAAAGGGAGTGAAAAAGCGACGTAGTAAATAATAGTAATAATAATAATAATAATGGTAATAATAATAGTGTAAATTGTCTTGCTTCTAATATGAGCGAGAATAGTATCGTCAATAGAATTCATCATTTCATTTATTTGTGTGTGGGCTGTGATACTGCCTGGGTGCCCAAACCGAAGCAGGTGGTTTTCTTAGGGGGCCACACCCCGAGCCTTTGACCTAAAGGTCTGATCCACAAGGTAGTGGAGCATCGTGAGGAGATGCAGTCCCATGGTAGCCGGTGACCGACAGCAGGTTCATTCGCCATTCGTTCCATCAGGATACTGGAGCCCATGTGCACCATTGGTTTGGAACCAGGGTTTTCCAACTCCCCTAGGTGGACCCTCCGTGTCCATCAACCCGGTTAAAGCGCCGGACATTCGCTTTTCGTCCTCTCACTTTCGTAAACAACACCCCGCCACGAGAAGGTAGTGAGTAGGACTTCCCTGAAAGAGGCTGTACACGCGTGGCCATAAGAGAGCATTTCAAGAGAGAGGGCAGGCCCTCCCCACTCTCGGCCGTATCAGGGCATTTGGGGGCACAGAAGACTCTGCATTTTGTCAGCGTCTTCACCAAAACAGGACTATGTCATCTGCGTATTATTATCACAAAGAAGGACTTGATATACATGGCATTAGCCAATACCTAATGATCAACTAATTGTATGTTTACTTGTTTATTTATTTCTAACCTTTCTAGAAAGTCAATATTGTATTCAATTCAAAAGGGTGAAAGCTCGAAGAACAAGTTCAAGTTCACAAAATGATTATAATAAAATAATAAAAAATAGAATATTTAATAAAGAACAATTAATCCATGATCATTTACAATCAAAATTATATTCATCAAATCGAATTCATGATACATTAATACATTCTAATTTATTTATTAATGATTTACCACAAGAACAAGAACCTATAAAGAAACATTTAGAATCATGGTTAAAAGAAGCTGTGACTAGAACAATACAAGGAAAAGCTTTGTAGGTTTTAATATTATTTCTTTTTTGTTATGAATAATTTTATTTTAGTAATTGAGATCATGAGTCAAGTGAAGCTAGATCACCATGGAAAACCTGGAATTACTGAATGGCTGTTTCGTTCTATTGTGGGACTCCTCAGCAAAGCTCATCCATGATCCCATCTCGTGAGATTTGAACCCAGGATCTATCAGTTTCGCTCACGAGCGCTTAACCCACAATAGGACAATTTGGCCGTCCAGTGCTTCCAGGTTTTTTCATGGTGGTCTAGCTTCAATTGACTCATGATTTCAAATATGAAAATACTAAATCTCCACAAAAACCCCTTCTGATAATAGTAATTTAAAAAACAAAAAACCGATAATAATCAAATAAAAGTGCAGGAAAGACAAAAAAACGACAACCAGAAACATATCCATTAAAGGAATTAGGGCCAAGGAAAGGTGAGAGGTTGGACAAATCGTTTCTGCACGCAATGTTTAGGCTTGAGTTCGTGGATTGCCGATGCCTCAGCAGTGCATTTCGTCGAAAAGAAAATTTTCTTTGCTGAATTCTCTTTTTCTTATTCAATGACACTATGAGTTATTTTAACGTTTGTAATCTTTAACAACAATTTCATACTACATCATGAATAAGTATTTTAAAAAGAGAATAATCATCTACTCTAAAATAAAATCCTTCTCTTCTAATGAAATCGTTTGCATTTTCCCAATGTATTTTCATGATGCATAGGTGTTAATTAAAGTAATCACTATTTTTTTAAAAACTATCATTCATAAAACAAAAGCTTATAAATATAGTTGGGATCATGAGTCAATTGAAGCTAGATCACCATGGAAAAGCTCGAAGTACTGAACGGCTGTTTCGTTCTATTGTGGGACTCCTCAAATTATTCATGATCTCAACTATATAAAATTACTAAAATCCCTACAAAACCCTCTTCTGATAATGATCATATGCTCACTAGTGACTACCTTCAAGAGGTATTTCCTCGAGTTCTAGTGAGAAGCAGTAACCAGTGGAGTTCAACCAGGTCTGTTGGGAGATATCAACTCACTGAAGACATTGGTAAATGGTTGCTCAATTACGTGGATTGGTTGAAGTTAGACATTAACACCGTTGGGTGCCGGCTCAGTAGTCTAGAGGTTAAGGGCTCTGGAGCGTAACTGATAGGTCCTTGATTCGAATCTCGCGAATCGGGATCGTGGGTGCGCACTGCTGAGGAGCCCCACAATAGGACGAAACGGCTTTAAAGCAGTGCTTACGGGTTTCTCAGCGTGGTCTAGCTTCAACTGGCTCATGAATTCAGCTACATAAAATTACTAAAATCTCTACAAAACCTCCTTTTGAAAAGCCTATAAAGCTTCGATAATCAATACAAACAAAAATTTATACACATAGTTCCTTTTATCATTTTGAGACAAAAAACATCCTTGAATATATAAATGGTTCAAAGCAACTTACAAAAATTGAGAGAAGAAAAGAAGATAAAGAAGTAGGCGTTATTCAATCTAGAAAATTTCCTGTGATAACTAAAAAAACAATAACAAAATGATTTGTATTATGATTAGAAACAAACATTTAATCTATTTTAATTAATGAAGTTAATATGTTCTATACAAATAGAAGACATATGATAGTAGTATTCAGCATCAACAAGTAACAAGTAACGCGATGGCGTTTGAAGCGAAAGGTACTGGGTTCGAGTCTCAGAGTGAACATCAACGAGTCTGAGATGCAGGTACATACAGCTGACGAGTCACAAATAGGACGAAACTGGATTCCACTGTTAGCCACTATCTATTTTTGCTTACAATGCTTGTGAATTAAGGTTACATAGAGGCAATACGCACAGTATGCACATATGTCAATTAGAGACTGACCATTTGCAGTCCTAAACATCAATGGGAAGATTCAAACAAACAATACTAAGTGACTTCGCACTTATTGTTTCCTAATAATTTTTTGATCTTTAGGAAGTGTTCATATTATGTTCACTATCTATTAGGTTCCCAACGATGTCACTTGTTAAAATCTGGTGTTTTTTTTAAATAGAATCCTAGGAACTTGTTTGAGAAATCTTGTAGATATCCTTCTCTTTACCAGAAGGATATTGATCTATTTGGTTATAATATAATAAGTGATTTATGTAGTGCAATGAAATCAGTTGAGTTTCAGGTAAGCTATAATTCAGTACAGCTCCCAATTCTTCCTAAAAGGTCATCTCCCTTACATACATGACGGAAGAATATAAGCTTTTTACTGATATCTGATTACTTTCAATTTTACTTACTTACTTACATTACTTACGCCTGTTACTCCCAATGGAGCATAGACCGCCAACCAGCATTCTCCACCCCACTCTGTCCTGGGCCTTTCCAGTTCTATCCAATTGTTGTTCATTCTTCTCATGTCTGTCTCCATTTCTCGGCGATTTTCGACCTACAAGATACTTCTTTGTATTTTATAATAAATTTCTTCGAATATCCATCTATTTGATGATTTCCAGCTTTTATTTTATCTCGTTGTTTGAGCACAAAAATTCTAGCTCAATTAAAGAACATCTTAATAATACGGTTTTCTTCTGAAGTATAAACGATGTCTATTCAAAATTCACCCTAACAGCCCTAACAATTTCTGTTAAAGTAGTAAAAAAAAGATAATTGTCAATCAATGATAAAAGTTCCACAAAAACTTAAATTCTTTACTAATTAAAGTGTGTCAAACATTTTCTTGACATTATTTGGAGCTTATAAGAAGCATGTTACAGGGACATAGATTCGATTATAGCATGTTCCGTGAATGATTGTGTTGCTGGACGCTGATCGACTATTTCTTATCCAATCAACGCTAGTCGATACTTGGAGAAAACCCTAGGATCTTCTCATGTAAAAAACTATAAATACACTAACGTATCACCTATTGTGCTTCTTACTTCCATCTAGCCTTGTTAAGTGGAATATAATTTCGTTCCTGTTCAACCGTGTTTTGATTTGGGGACTTGTCAAGTGAATTAGCGTCCAAGAATACTAAGTTGTAGGAATAGCTGGGTCGTAATAAGAGAAGATTATGACAAAACATGAAAATAAAATGAATAAATTTGATCCTACAAATCTCTATTATTCGTGTTTCATTCATTTGAAAAAGAATACAGCTGGTGGAGAAGATTTGAAGCTCAGGTGGATGATTTTGATGGATTTTTGTTCTCTGTTGTTCACAACCCGATGTCGAGCTGTACAGGACAAGCTGTGAATCACATGTGGAGAAATTCAAACACTTCACTTCTATCCGACGTTTCATGATGTCGTTCAGAATGACGATGAAAGCTCCACGAACAAACCATCCAGCTCAGAGAACAAAACTCCATTAAAAACAATACAGCTTTTTTTTACACCGATAAAATTCTTTTTCTATCTATGAAGTTACTTATATTTAATTCTTATCACAAGATGATGAATGAATGAAAAGATGAAAACAAGGAAATTAAATTAATTCTCAACAGTGCGCATCCACAATCCCGACTCGCAAGATTCGAACCCAGGACCTACCAGTCTCAAGCGCAAACACTTGACCGATAAACCACTGAGCTGACATCAAACAGTGTTATTGTCTAACTTCAACCAATCCACGAAGTTGAGCAACCATTCACCAATGTCTTCAGTGAGTTGATATCTCCCAACAGACCTGTTTGAACTCCACTGGTCACTGCTTCTCACTAGAACTCGAGGAAATATCTCATGGAGCCAGTCACTAGTGAGCATATGATCAGTGCTTCCAGGTTTTCCATGGTAGTCTAGCTTCAATTGACTTATGATCTCAACTTTATAAAAAAAATTACTAAAATCTCCACAAAACCCCCTTCTGATAATTTTATATTTGTTTAAATTGTGTTTTTCCCTTTGCATAAAATAGATCACTAGATGCATTTTCAAAAAGTTTCTCATATCACCCTCTACAGTCAGTCAGTTATACTCAACGTAAAACCTTGTAAATTTGCACATCAGTTTAAGTTGTCAAACTAACGAGACGTTAGAATGGTAAAGTAGGAACAGTATCAGTAGTAGAAAATATTAGACAAAAATAATATAATTTGAGGAAAAATAGCAATTCATGGAATAAAATGTGTTGATTTTGTAACTCAGGATCTGAAAAAAGTAGAGAACAAATACATCCATATCACTGCAACCGTTTCCGAAGCATGTCATTCAAAGTCCCCGATTACAGATCATGATGATCACCTAGACCTCGTCTAAGCTGTAAGAATCGATTTACATGACTTAGTTAATTCCCTTAGCCAATGACTTTATAGACTGATAACATGTTTTGGTTTGGCAATCCCTAGCTTAACCTCAACCTCCTCCTACACAATACAACATTGCTCATCGAGTTAGGCAGTATTTCGGCATACTTAATACATGTCTTACCCACTTCATCATCCTCTACAAACCTATCGCAACTTATTTTAGTTAACAGGATTTATCACACAATCAGACTGTGTCTGTATAGTCCATTAAACTCGGAAGCTCAGAAGTTTATGAATGCTCAATAGGAAATTTCAAATCTGTATCTTATGTATAATAGAACTTATCAACCTATCACTTATAGGACTTTAAAAAAACGTATTTTTAAGAATTAAGGCCATATATCCGAATATAGCAATCTGAATCCTTAGTTTTATCCAGTTTCTAATATATATCGCCGAAATTTCTACATGTACTGGTTATTTACCTCGAAATTCCTATTGTTTTTTTTTAAACAAAAGAAATAACAGAACAAGAAGAATTCATATGTCTCATGTAAGTAGTGGTGAAGGACAAAGGGAACCACCAGAAACAGTTACACAACAACCACATAGTTTCGATGGACCAGTTTCACGTTATCGTGATGAATGTTTATCTACTACAAGCTATAGTCAACGATCTATTCAAAAACCATTTAGAAGTCTGAATATATCAACAGATAGTTCACAAATCAAACCTCCATCTATTACTAGAGATAGTATCGATGGATATATACCATACTATTATGAATCTGTTCTTGAGAAACATCCAGAAATAATGAATAACAATATAAATAAGACTGATGAAAAACTAAATTTCTCCTCATCTGATCATAATAAATCATATCACAGAAATAGTATTAATCCCAAATCCGCTCAAAAATCATCCTTTACTCAACATAGAAACTTTACTACTATCAATACTAATAGTAGTAGTAATAGTAATCAAACAACTAATGATTTTATAGATCATACATTACCATTAATTACCAATAATGATCCTTTACTAATAAATCATACATCACGTGAACGTATCAATTCACCTAAGGAATCAGATCGCATCCAGGAAGAATACTTAAATCAATGTAATCAATCTGACATTTATAACAATAAACCAATTGTGTATAATACAAATAATGTTAATGATAATATTTTATCTTATTATCATGTAAATGTCACAAGTCGTAATACAGAACGAGTATCCAACACAATAAATCCTAATCAAAGACATAGTTTTAGTGAGAAAGTTAAATTGTCTAGATTGCCAAATGTTACATCTTTACCAGAGAAATATCGTTTAACACATACATTATCAGATGAGAATAGAAATAAAATGATGTCTGCAACAATGAGCACTACTAATACATCACAATCGTTACGTAAATTGGTAAACTTTAAAAAATCTCCCCAAACATCAATTGATTATACTGGTCAACATGTAAATTATGAATTGTATAGACGTGAATCAAAATATTCTCATATATTAGATCCTTCATTATCTATGGACTGTAGTGTAGTATCGCATCAACCACATCAAAGTATGTATGGTGAAAGACGATATTCACGTCATTTAAAACCATTAGATGCTTGGCAAAGTAGACAATCACATAGTATGGAAATTGTTTATTCTACACCAAATAATCAACGTTCATTATCTAGTCCACAAAAACGTAGTCCATTATCAAAACAAGCGGCTATTCGTAAACTTCCAGCTATTTATAGTCGATCATTACAACATTCAACTTGTTCATTTCCTATTCAATGGGGTGGTTTTCTTAGTGGACCAACATTATCATTAACATCAGCATTTGATTCATCAAGTTTAACACCGGATTCATTAAATCATAGACAATTTTTTCGTAGTTCACTTGATTCACATGAACCAACACAATTAATATCAGGAATACAACATCAACAATATCATCGTACACATAATCTATATAAAGATAAATTTTTCATTCCACAAGATCATACTTATTCTGCTACAGAATCACCAAAAAATCTTAATCCATTAGAAGAGACTATTCATAAAAGTAGAAATATTAAAAGTTTACAACAATCACGTATTAATTTATCACCATGGCCATATAATGCACATTCAGTTACACGTAAAGTACATAGTTTTGAATTAAATCCTAATATACATTGTCAACAATCAATACCGGACTTTATTAGAAATACTACAGTTTTATTAAATGTAAAAGATAATCTACCATTGACATATTCAGATTCTTCATCAAGACGTGGTTCAGCAAATAGTAATAATTCTGTATTTATAATGAAAGAACTAAAATCTAAATTAAATAATGATCTATTACCTACCAATGATTTAATGTCCACTAATGATACTAACTATAATGATAATAGTATAATCAATCCTTCATCATTACATAATTGTAAAACAAAACCATTAGAAAAACTTATACCGCCAGATTTAATATTTAGTCCAGCATCAAGACGTGCTTCAATGATGGATGAAGATATATCAAGCATTCAAACATCAATATTAAATGTAACAAATAATTTACAAGAGTTTTATATAGATCATACAAGAAATAATGATAATAATAATAATATTCCAATGAGATCATCATCCAATGATTCAAATAATAATACTACTAATAATAGTAATATTAGTAATACTAATAATAGTAACCAATTAAATCAATTAATGCCAACTAATTTATTATCATATCAAAATTTAAATTTAAAATATAATCGACATAAATCAGCTGATATTTATATATCACCAAATAAATTAAATAATTTACAAAATTTTTATTCCCATAGAAACAGTACAAATATACAATATAATAATGATAAAAAATTTTTATCACAAACTTACTTTCAATCATCAGGACAACAAAATTTGACACCATCACATTCCCCTTTATTATTAATTAATAATAATAATACTAATACTAATAATAGTAATAGTAATAATGAGTATTATTATAATGAAGATAATTATATCCATTGCCCATATCAATCAAATCTACATGTAACATGTTGTTCACAGATAGATATGAGAACTATACAAAATGGATGGGATTCATCGATACATCAATCAATAATTGGCAATAATAATCATAATTATAATCCTAAGCATAGGATTCAGCAATCATTGAATACCAATAAATTAATCAATAAATCATCATTAGATATTTATAATTCCGATTATAATTTAATAAAACATTATAAAGAATCATTATCATTAGATGAAAGGAATGATTATGAAGATCTTCATTGTATTAATAATAATAATAAACAAACCAAATCAATATCAGATGAAGAATATACTGATAATAAATTATTATCAAGATCATCGAAAATGAAAACTCTTAAAGGTAAAGATTATCTATTTAAAAGTACACGTGGTAGTGATACTAATATTATTGATCCACAATTACTTAAACCTTCATTAGGACCAGTTATTGATAGTAGTGATGAGAATACAAGTGATCTATGCGATGATGATGATGTTGATAATAATTATGATGAAGGTGTTCAACGATCACAATCAATGAGTATCCCATCTTCTATAACAACTCCATTACAATCAAAAATATATGATAGAGATAAAAAATCTAACAAAATAAAGGATATTGATCCTAAAGTTGATAGTCATGCGGCTAGACGAAAAAGTTTTTTAGAAAATTATTGGCAACAAACTATTCAACAAGATGATGAACAAAGTAATGAAGATACAAATGAATCAAATGATGAATTCAATACAACAAATAATAAATCAAATCGATATGAATCAACTAGTGGATTGAATAATTATAGAATGAAATATTATGCTGAAGATAATAATGATAATGTTAACCAAAGAGATTCAACATTATTACAAATAAATAGATCAATCAATACACGATGTAAATCTAGTGATTCTGGATTAAACTACTTTAATAACTTTATTAGTAGTAATAATGATAATAAAAAATTGTCAAATACACGAGAACTCCCTTCAATCCATCAACAACAACAACACCACCACCACCAGGATTATCATTCTATCAGAAGAAAGTCTCGAAGAAAGTCAAAATATCACCTTTGATTTCTAATGAATTACCGTCCAACCGGGATATTGTAACCAATGAATTTATTTTGTTGTGTAAATCATTGATACTGGCGTTTTGTTTAAAATAATCTAAATCAAGAGAATGATATATATTTTGCTGTCAGTTTGATGTTTGTTTGTTTTTTTCAACCTCTATTTTTTTCACAATTACATTTTGATCATTTTAATTTTGAATAAATTAACTACAAATGTAAATACATTATTACTTGTTGACACGCAGATTTAAATTTGAAGTACATTTAAAATAATTCCTATTGTAATGAGAAAGGGTTTTGTGGAAATTTCAGTATTTTTCATAGTTGAAATCATGAGTCAATTCAAGCTAGACCACCATCGAAAACCTGGGAGCACTGGACGGCCAAATCGTTCTATTGTGAGACTCCTCAGCGGTGCGCATCCACGATCCCGCCTCGAAAGATTCGAACCAAGGACCTATCAGTCTCACAAGCGAGCACTTAACCACCAGATAATATTTCATTATTCTATTGAATAACAGAAAATAATAATGAACATTTCGATAGAATAAATAGTTCATTGTTAAACACTTGACTTTTCTTCTGTTATTCCCTCCTAACTGGCGCGAGAGTGGTAGGTCCTAGGTTCGAATCTCACGAGTGCAGGATAATGGAAGCGCACCGCTGAGGAGTCCATGATGGGACGAAACGGCCGTCCAGTGCTTCCAGGCTTTCCATGGCGGTCTAGCTTGAATTGACTCATGATTTCAACTATGAAAAATACTGAAATCTCCACAAAACCCCCCTTTCGATTATAATTATATGCTCACTAGTGACTGACTTCAAGATACATATCCTGGAGTTCTAGTGGAAAGCAGTGACCAGTGGAGTTCAACCAGGTCTGTTGTGAGATAACAACTCACTGAAGACAATTGGTGAACGGTTGCTCAAACTTCGTAATTCTTAATGTATTGATCAGAGATATAGTTTATTTCAGATAAATATTACTTATGAACATAGACATAAACAATTAATAACACTATAACTCACTTAGCAAATATAAATAGTCCACTTGGAACCAAATCATTTATGTAAGAGTTAATAATATATTGACGAGTGATTCAAATAGAAGTACGTTAATTGGGATTCGAAACCTTATTGACCTTTTTAACCAACAATTTCTATCTACAAACACTCCATGACAAATATAACTACTGGTTATATCAGGTCATTTCGTTTATTAAAGATCTTAACTGGTAGAGCACAGTCAGCTTAAACAACCAAAAATGATACTGGATTTCATGCAAGAAACGAAGTTACTACATGTGCTATAAACCCTTCTCAGTAGGTGATACTGTCCAAATGGATCATGTTATCACTCTCTGAGGTCAGTACAACCTTAAATTTCATTCTATTTTCCGCAAAAAGAAGGCCTTCCAAGTTAAAGGCAACTGGAAAGTGATAATCAGCGTATACATCTATCAGCACTCAGATAAAATATACCCACAACTATACTTTTTCTATTCTATTATAGACCCCTTCCTTCACTTTATGTTGTCCAACATACATAAAAAACTCAAATGATTCGAGAAAACAAAATGTTCTCACCGATCTCCTAGAACCTCAATTTTAAGTACACATCAGAGCCTGGATAGGACCGAATGATAACCTTCAAGAACCAAAACTTTAGAATTACGTGTCATCGATGTATGCGGTATCCTCAAAACCCAAATTCTTTGCCGACTGAGGTGATTGGGACATGTACTACATATCCCCGCCTACCCCCATCGACGAGCGATGTTATCTGGTACAGGCCGGGAGAAAGCTAGGGGTAACCAAACAAAGGCGTCGCACCGGTCTACAAAGTCATTGACAAATAGACTGAGCAAACGCACTAAAAACTTTATACTGAAATAAAACTGATCTAATTCGGACTCACTGCATCTCTTGCTCATATACGAAAAACACCCTCTTAGAACTTATCAGCGTCAAGCCTAAATCCATTATACAAATTGAAGTAGTAGAGAGTGTTAATCACTCCACTTAGCAGCCTCATCAACCATGGAAGTCTGATGTTTAATTGAATCATGGCTCGGACGTAAGAAGCCTGTTTGTCCTATCGAACGAACAAAGACCGAGTGCACTGTATAGCAGCCCATGTTCCCCTACTTACGAAATGTGGTCCATGGAAACAGGATACATGAGTGAGCTCCGAGAATCCTTTGAAGCACAGCGCGTATACGGTGAAACTTCAACTGACCAATGTGGAGGCGAGGCGTAATGTGAAAATGACAGGTCGGTTGGAGGTGATAAACCTTCATAAGTAAAAGTGGTTATTACAAATGCTAAGCATTTTTAACCACTGCTTACCCTGATATTCAATAGCAGCTAGCAAAGTTGGAAGAAAGAAGAGAGGACAAACTAACACGTGATATTAGGACAGAATATTTTTGGATGCTCGCCTAAGCCATGTGGAGGCTTCTTAGTTAAAACTATGTTTGGATACTCTGGATGAAGGGACCAAAATTTAACCTGACCCGTATAATCACGTCCATTTCTTTCTCTTATCTAAATTTCAAGTTCGGTGTCATACATTACTTTGCACATTCTTGAACCATATTCCCTATGAGTAGCTTTTCAAAGTATTAACTTCAACCTATACGCATTCATGCCAGGCATTACACCCACCGTTAACCACTTACGACCGATAGTTGTTTCTTACTGGGTGATAACTTATCGAGGATGTATGTAAATACATTTTTAGCCGTTATATATCTGTCCAACGGTCCATCACATTACGCATATAACTTTGCTCACGTTATCACTCAAAAATAAACAACGGGAGATACCTACTTTAAGAAAATAAGCCCCATCTACGAAAATAGGACTGTATTTATTATATTAAACGCACTTTTGTCTAAGTGGTGAGCTAACTGGGTTTCAAGACAGGGTTTTCATGAATCATTCCTGCACCAACCAGTATTTTGATAAATTCACTGTGTTGCCAAATTGCGGGGAAAAATCTAAAAGGATGTTAGCAACCTATGAACTGACTTTCATTCCAACTAAATACTGACTCATATGTAAGGTTGGCGTTGCCGCATGTACGTCTCACCTAAACAGGTGCTTACATGAGTTACCAGTAAATTCTGTCTAACGTACGGTAACTCCAGTGGACAGGTAGGATGCAGCTGGACGATTTAGACTTCGCAGATGATCTGGCTCTTATATCACACACGCAACAACAAATGCAGGAGGAAACGACCAGTGTAGCAGCAGCCTCAGCAGCAGTAGGTCTCAATATGAACAAAGGGAAAAGCAAGACTCTCCGATACAATACAACATGCACCAATCGAATTACAAATGACGAAGCTTCGGAGGATGTGAAAACCTTTACATATCTGGGCAGCATCATTGATGAACACGGTGGATCCGATGCAGATGTGAGGGCGCGGATCGGCAAAGCAAGAGCAGCATATTTACAACTGAAGAACATCTGGAACTCAAAACAATTGTCAACCAACACCAACATCAGAATTTTCAATACAAATGTCAAGAACGTTCTACTGTATGGGGCGGAGACGTGGAGAACTACGAAAGCCATCATGCAGAAGATACACGTCTTTATTAACAGTTGTCTACGCAAGATACTTCGGATCTGTTGGCCAGACACTATCAGCAACATACTACTGTCGGAGAGAACAAACCAGATTTCAGAGGAGGAAGAAGCGATGGAAATCTGTAGGACACACTTTGAGGAAATCACCCAACTGAGTCACAAGACAGGCCCTCATATGGAATCCTGAAGGCCAGAGGAAAAGACGAAGACCAAAGAACACATTACGCCGAGGAATGGAGACAGACATAAGAAGAATGAACAAAACTTGGATAGAACTAGAAAGCAAGGCCCATGACAGAGTGGGTTGGAGAATGCTGGTGGGCGGCCTATGCTCCATTGGGAGTAACAGACGTAAGTAAGTAAGTACGGTAACTCCACGCGAAAAGTGAGTTAAGGTGACTAACCAACAACGGACCTTATGCACTCATTGTAGGAGCACAGTTTGTGTGAGGGCTGATGACGCGTGTTCCAAAATGAAGTTGACGGAGCGGGTTACGAATCCCTGATTTATTGGCTAAAACTAAGTGTCTTAATATTTAGTAAGTGAAGAGAACAGGAAACGTCCCCAGATTTTTTGTAATATAGGATCCCAAACATGTTCACAAACTGATATTTCGTCTAGGCAACATAGACCTGTTTGATTCTGAACATATATGCTAACGCAATATACGAAGGATGATAATTAAATAAAACAGACTTGATCAAATGCCCTGAGCATTCCAATCATTATGTCTTGTGAGGCGAAAAACGGAGAACAATCCACATGGAATCATCACAGTGGAAGACATTAATAACATATCTATTAGTATTATGAAATTACACATAAGTACAAAAGTAATCACAAAATTTAAAGTTTAAATCTTTAGACTTAGTTCATAAAGCCTGGTATGAAATATTCACGTCATTTGTGCTGGGTCAAGTTTACAGCTGGAATCCTGAGGCTCTGTGGAGTGGTTATTGTGTGCTTCTTGCTCTTTGAACATCTGCTAAAAGTAAACCAGAAAATAAGTAAAGTGACGAGAAATTATTTCCAGGGTATGAGTTTGATCATAATATCCCGAAAAGACCGAGCAACACTTCTTACACATTTATAGCTTATACTTAATGGTCATGCTTTTAGATTGATGAAACCATCACAAACCCAGTTCCCCGGAACACTGAAATCAGCGTACGTTAATGCAGTGTTAGGCGTTAAAATTCAGGGACAAGAACCCATAATAACGCCTTGGATTTTCTACACAAACTTGAGCAGGTTTGAAATGAGTTTTTCATCCGCTAAACGATCGAAATTAACGCCTGAACTGATGATCGAGAGCAAAGTAATCGACCACTTATCTTGGGAGTCTCATCAGCCCAAGTTTGTTAAGGTTTGACAGGATCGTGGAGCCAGTATAGAAAGCCCGGCTGGCTATTGGAAACTTGAGTCACTTCTGACACGAGCACAATGTCTACCCACCAACGGACAAGTCTATAGTGTACCAGCCTGCTCCGTAAGACACGACTCTTAAAAACAGATGGTACGCCTAGGTTGCCAGTGATTGGTCGTGTGTCTTAAGAGTATTGCTCGCATACTTTAGGATTATCCAGTTAGATGCAAAGTACTAGGTAAGTATAGCAAATTGGTTGATGAGGTAGTGAACCTTTATCAACTGAGATAATAAGGTAATGTATCACGCAGCTACCGACTACCTCGACGCTCAATGATGGCTGGTGTAGGCTGAAAGAAAGCTGGGGGTGGCCAGACCGATACAGAGCTCTAGCTTATGAAGACACTGACTATTGCAATGAGCCATGTTATTAGGTGCGGATTACCTGGTTTGGGTCCGGGTGATCATCGTAACCAATGGGTAGACTTTGAGTGACATAGCATAAAGTTGTCCACGTTGGTGAAGGTGAGCTTATTGCCTTACCTTAAATCCTAATCTTTTAAATTACAAATTTTTTTCAGATTTCAATACTTTATATTTTCTCGAAACTTAGATTCACCCCCTAATCTTTTCTACAACCGTCATTACCGTTAATTCTACTACTCTGGGATTTGTTCTAACAATTTCGCCTAGCTGTCTAAGTGGGTTGTGGTCACTGACACTAATGTACATGTGTCAGATCTGAAGATGCATTTGATTGAGTGCCTAGTAAAACTGGAAAACAAGACTTGACAACTGTAAAGTAATTGCGCCAGGCTGATTAGGGATCAAAAGGGACTGTAAAACATTGAAGACACGCATAATTGGTACGAGGAACCACTCCGGAAAAAAACATCTGAAAACTAATTCATTAGCTCAATATTCGACCAAACACCCAAAACTTCCTCAGTCTCGATGATTTTTAGTCTCATATACATTATGAAATTACCAAATAATAAACCAGCCACTCACGTTGTACACTGAGGCAAAGTGATCAGCATGTGAAGCGATAGCACTTAGTCTTTCAATTTCAAGGTTCAGTTTTTCAACGAGTGCACACAGCTATAAATATAAGCATTGATGATTCCATCATACCTCCATATTTTCATCTAAGGTTTCCTTTAAAGCCACTCGCCTTTGTTCCGCAATGGTTTCCCAATAATTTTCAGGTGGATGCTCTGGTACTTAAGAACATTTAACAGAATGTTACCTGAGCACAGCCAAGCATTAAGGTCTACGTCTTCTACTTGGGAAGCAGTTTCCTTATACTCTTTTGAAGGATTAGGACTCTGATCTTTCTGGCTTTTAGACCGCAGAGCACCACAATGCTGGCAGTGAACTTCAACAGGGTCTTGAAAAACAATAAATGGAGCAACTTTGTTGACAGCAGGTTTGTTAACAATGGATTTCTTAACAAAAGGTTTGGTATGTATCAATCCAGGCTTTTTCTCAACTGAGAGCTGTGTCTAAACCATAATACTGTATGAAGTGATCCGTACTTTCTTTGGCTCTACAGGTTCGAACGTATTTAAAAGCCGTAGTCCCTTACGCTGAACTTCCATCATATGGACGACGACAGATGACCCGCCCAAAATATTTGTAACTTATACTCGTGTCGGCTAAACAAATGCACTCTTCTTATGAATTCCTCAAAATTCAAACTGTATATTGCAATAATTGTTCTGAAATGTTCCTATGAGTCTCAATGAGCGTGGCAGTCCTGGAAAGTATGTAAAGACCTTTACCAAACGAGTTTGAAATGGTTCTCAATAAATACAAATAGAATAAAAGAATCATTTCAACATACTTCCTTGACTGATAAAAACGGATCACTGACATCTTCTAACGGGAAGTAATAAAATGGGTTTTAGGAAATCTGAAGGGAACGTTATTGTGAATTATTAATGAAATGTCAACTCTTCAACTAAAGAAAACTGGGGATTTGCGTAAACGACTCCAGATATAGGGAATCATGAAAATTCACAACTCCTAATGAGCAAAAGCTGGAGCTTTGAGTTTCCAACCTGAGTTTACCCATTCCCCAAAGCTTTGAACCTAATTAAGTGACCAAAGGATCTCCATGTGTTTTTATGATGTCATACATTGTGTTAAGGTTACTGCTCAAACTCACCTAGTATAACTGGCATACATCAAGAGTTTTCAGGGGTTCCACTTAGCACGCAAACTCCAAACCAAAATTTTATTTTCTACCTTATCTTTGAATGGACTCCAATGTGTTTCTTTTCTTTTTAGGGTTAGGAGAAGGAAATTATGCTTGTATACTCTAGTCAAAGCAGAATGAAACTATCCAAAACTGGATAAAAACGCCAATTATCAAACTGGCTAAAAATATATTAAAAAGTTAATATTGCAGCGTTGACATGAACGTTGCTTTTGAAATGTAGGGGTGTGATCTTAGATTGTAAGGGACCACGAGATTCTAATATTTTTTCACTGATGACATTCGGTGGAAAAATAAATATGACTGTTTATGGCGTTCAATCATGATCAGTAAACTCTCCATCATATTGGAGTAACGTGATTCTATACATTCTGAGTCGTAATGTATTGTGTATCTCAGGATAAACCTAAAGGATTGCTGAATAATCTTTTCCATTTGTCAAGGCACGTTTAAAATCAGAGGACCATATTATTTATTCAACAGCTACAATCTCAAGTATTTAGATACTGTTTTGTAGACTAACTACATATTCGACTTCGTGACCGTTTGGCTGCTGAGATAAATGACTTGATACAGAAGAAGCAGCCCACATATTCAGATATCTACTGGTTTCTTTCGATGGGGTAGTTTTATGCATTACTCATGGAGACGTCAATAATGATTCTGTCAAATCCTTCGCCTCACAGCCTGAAGTGCTATTATTGGACAAACGAATCCAAAAGTACATGCAACTCTTGTAGTAATTCGGACTGATTCATCAAGACAAGTCAATAATTCAGTATCTACCCAAACGTCCTCATGAACTTCATGTGGAGGATTACATTTCCGCCCTTCTTGTCAGCTTCGTTATGCATGCTGTCACAGATGCTGAAAGAATGAGGATATACCCAAAGTTTGTGATAGTTACAGCCATTTCATCAATAAAACCTTCAATTATTGTGGGCCAAGGTCTGATTATTTTAAACAAAATCGAACGTTTTCAGTCAGTTACAACAGTCACAGTTAGTGCATAATATGACTGATACCTAAGTCTAGTCTGACTCCTTTGTTTTTGGCATTGGACGTGCTTAACACATTATTTCTAGAAACAGTTTATGCAGTGATGCTCACCCGAGGGTTAAAAGTAGTTCGGTCACCGATGTCACGATCCTAAAGCTACCGAACAATGTTACTATTGAAATTCCACTAGTAAAATAAAAGGAAAGCCTTTCTTGCGTTCCTTTCCTTGTTAGTGAAAATGACGTTCAAATATTTTCATGCACTGATTTCTCTGACGGATTTCTAACCATAGATTCAATTTTGCGATGCTTGAATGTTGTAGAAGATGTAAAATTTCCATATGGAGCTATTACTATATATTTAACATTCAACAATGACATACCTGTATTAAACGCCAAATATCATTTACCCAGTATTTTGCAATAGTCTATAGATTCCACGTACTTTTACGGCGTTATTTTGCCATCTGTATTACAATACTATACCTTATAGCCACAAATCACAGCAACTAACCCGTTTTATAATAATATTAATCTTTATGTAACCAGAGTTGTTATAAAAGGAAAAGCTGAAATGGGAATATCGAAAAAACTCTATAAATGAGCTTCCGAACGACACGTTGGTAAGGCACAATTTCCCAACTCTGTCCAGACACCAATTTTCACTCTCCTGACTCTTTAGACACCTCAACAAAAAAATGGGATCATAGAGATCTCAATAAAGCTAAAAAATACCCATCATTATGCTCTGAGAAACTATTCCAATGTTTCAGTAAAATATTTCGAGTAAATGATGGTTTCAATGTACTGCATAACAGCTTTTAAAAATATTATAAGTTCCATACCTAAAATCTTGTGATAAGGGGAGCAACTTTCACATTTTGTACCATTTTGACAGCTTTCTAGCTGTCTAGTTGAATTCTACCTCACATCTCTATTATATCGTCTTAGAGTATTTTATCGGTGAAAATCTGGTGCGGATGCATGATCGAACGCCTTCAGTTAAACAAGTTCACTTAAAACAATGTGGTCAGCATCCAATGTCGAACACTTGAAGAGCTATTGATTTTGGGGAATTATTTACAGCTACAGTACAACATATGCATACTTTTGTTCCGTTAACTTAAATAGGTTTTCAAGCAGACAGCTAAGTAAAGATTTTACTGTATCACATCTCTTTCATTCCTGCGTACGAGTGTTTGATCTCTTAGCTTCATATTATGACGACCAATCTCAAATATTTCGCCTGGACGTAGAAAGTAACTCAAGAAACAACGTTCTCCTTCCTAAAGTACACAGCTTCACTGGGTAATTTGTATCCCATAATTAGTTCAAATCACAAATTTTATGAATATTCTACACCCTTCTTGGAATTACTTCCCTCACTGTACAGTCAAACATTTCTCTGGCAAATAATAACGTACTGGGAATCAACACAAACACCTCCAAAATATAGGGATATACTCCTATCTCCAAGGCACCGAAGAAACACTAAACGTTTCCACCAGGTAGTCATAAAGCCATAATGACCAGCCGTTACACATCGTAACATTGAGTTTAACCAAATAAGACCTCATTGCTAACGGTGCGGTATCATACAATATTAAGAATAAATAACGAACGTATAGCTGATTAAAAGTCGAATAATAACGGTTTAGTTAAAAAATGGAGTAACATGAAAGTACGATTACGCGGGTGGTAGATGAAAGTTGATATGCTGGGTGCTGGGTGTTCAGATCACAGACAAAGAACTATGGGATTTTCGGACTTTACAGACATCTTCAATGAAAACATCGAGCAATTATCAGGAATAACCCTTTGTAGCTCTTTACTAGGTTGCCATATCAAAGTTGCACTGCTAGGGACAGGATGTGAGCCATACAGACTATAAGTGTAAAAAATATTTCTTCAAAATAGGTTTAGAGGACACACATCTCTCAGACCTTCTGGATATTATCCGTAGTGTATCCGTATGGTTGGTAAACTACCACTTAATCCTAGCCAAACGACTTGTCTGGTTGTAATTGTCATAGTGTAAAGGACTAGTTGCCTTAGTCAGTTCGCCGAACTTTGGTAGAGTTGTGGATACCTACCGCAGACTATTCATTTGGCGACATGGTTGTCAACGGTGGTCCAGACATCAGTTCTCACTGTTTAGACCGAAGGTATGTCTACAATATTTCATGAGTTATGAATCAGCTGTGAATGAGTTGGATCTTATTAGGACGATAATTGTGCATATATCACCAATACTGAGTTACATTACAGACGTATTTTGAAATTCTGTAGTACAAATGACACTGTGAATCTATACAAATGTGTGTTTTACCTCAGTTCTACCACTTATCATGGTTATGATGCAAATCTTCAGGGTTCGAATGACTATAAAGGTTCTTCACCACAATCGATCGTAGAATACTTCATCGCTCAAACCGTGAATCGATGCCCTCCAAGTTTATTCCAGATTCATCCTAAATTTCACGTAACTGCTTTCGCTAATATTTGATCTGGTTTCTAGAAAAAGCATCCGTTTGGGAAAATATGAAGTATTATTCAGGATTTTTCTCAGCTCCCCTGCAACAACATCTTTCTAAGACCTTTTTCTCCAACTGATAAGTTTATATTAGCTGTAAGTGTATGGCCAAAATACGCTCAAGTACAATCCTAGAACACAAATGGAAACTAGGAATCTTTATTTCCACATGCTTAGGAAAATCTGAGCAAAGGGCGTCCGCAAACTTAAAAAAATAACAGCGTTTGTATGCATAGTAAGGGAACTTCCTGTATATGTGGATGATCATCATAATCAAAGATATTCAGATCGATGTACTTACTTACTTACTTACGCTGTTACCCCTCGTGGAATAGTGTAGCCCGCCCACCAGCATTCTAAATCCAACTCTTTTCTGAGCCTTCCTTTCCAGTTCTTTGCAGTTAACATTCATCCTTTTTCATATCTGCTTCTATTTCCCGGCGTAATATGTTCTTTGGCCTTCCTCTTTTCCGCTTCCCTTCCGGATTCCAAGTTAGGATGATGATTTCCTTAATGTATGTCCGATCCACTTCCAACGTCTTTTTCTAATTTCCTGTTCAACTGGAATCTGGTTTGTCCTCTCCCATAAAACGCTGTTGCTGATGTTATCCGGCCTGTGAATGTTGAGTATTTTGTGTAGACAACTGTTTATAAATACTTGTACCTTCTTGACTATGGATGTAGTAGTTCTCAGCTCCGTACAGTAGGACTGTCTTGACGTTCGTATTGAAGATTTTCGCTTTGAAATTAGTTGACAGTTTTTTTGAGTTCCATATATTTTTCAATTGTAGAAATGCTGCTCTTCTACTCCGCCTGTAGCTCTTCTAGAATCACTGCCGGTCCCAAGCCCGGGTAAAAAAGGAGGGTTGGGCATGGGGTTAGTGATCCTATCCCGTAGAAAAGCTATCTCGCTAAAAATACGCTAATCAGATCGACGTACTGACTAGGAATTCTTGAAACAGCGCAATTTAAGGAAGACTGAACCAGATGAGCATAAACGAACGGATTTTATATGGAATCCATAATAGGCGGATAATCAAATACAAAGAAGTCATTAGTTCGAACAAATACCACAGTAACGTGTAGTTTACTATTGTAGATAGCTATCGCACATAGAAGTTTGTTTACCATCTGACTAGGTCATTTTATCATATACCTGCTGCAATGGTCCAAGGATAGAATTGAGAACTGAACCCTAATGGTTTTACCTCTAGGATTCGAGTGGGGAGGCTTCGACTGTAGCGCTCCCAGAGTTAGTGTCGGTCCCAAGCTCAGTTAAAGTAGAATGGTTTTGCATGGGGCCGACAACCCATCCCGTAGATATAAATCTTGCTAAAAAACGCTAGCCAGAATAAACAATTCAAACCATTTGAATTTTGATCTCCTCGTTCAAGGATCTTCATTCAGAAAAATTACGACCCCCATATTGAAATCCGAGATTCTTCAGAAGTGAATAAGCCAATGCCCCTTCAGATAACCAGAGCAACAATGAATATAGATACATGGAGTGTTCGGACAATGTGTGGGATCGGGAGGACCAATCAAATAGCTATGAAAATGACGAGACACAACTTGAGAGTGATCGGAATCGATGAAACCCACTGGACCCAAACTGGACAGAAAAGGACAGGTTCAGGAAAACTGCAGGTGCACTTTTTCAAAGAGGAAGAAAATGCTCCATTAACTCGGGGAGTTGTTCTGATGCTGTCCAAAGAAGCACGAAATGCACTTATAGGATGGGAATATCATAGATCCAAGATCATCAAGGCGTCATTCAAAACGGAGGAGGGAATCACTATAAATATTATCCCATGTCATGCGCCCAACAGTGATAGGAATGACGATGATAAAAGATCAGTTATACCAGAAGCTGCACTCCATAATAGAGAAGTACCCAGGAAAGGACCTGCCCATCCTGACGATAGACCCAAACGTCAAAGTCGGAATGGACAACACTGAATATGAAGATATCATGAGATGACATCGACGGGGAGATAGAAACGAAAATGATTAAAGATTCAATAAATTTATGCGCACTCAACAAATTGGTTATAAGCAGCACAATATTCCCTCACAAACTCATACGCAAAACTACATGGGTTTCACTGCACCACATCGCGGAAAAGCAGATAGATCATATTTGTACCAGTAAAAGTTTCACGTGGTTAATGGAAGACGTGAGGACAAGATGAGCTGACATAGCCTTAGATCACCACCCAGTTGTGGCCAAGATTAAACTGAGGTCAAAGAGGTATTAGACAACTGGACAAACAGCATTACAAAGGTTCAATACAGCCCTCCTTTGACATATGGACAAACTCAACGAATTCAAGATAACTCTCAACAACAGGTTCCAAGACCTACAAGATCAATTCAAACAAGAGGAAACTACTATGGAGGACAACTGCAAAATGATCAGAGAAGGGCTAACATTAACGTATCGACAGGTTCAGGTCCACCACACGCATCACCATAAGGAATGAATCTCTATCGAGACCCTGGATAAGATTCAAGAACAGAATAACAAGAATATACCAATTAACGAAAGCCAAACAAGAAGAAAGGAGGTCAAGGCACAAGCTGAGTACATAGAAACATATCAACAAGTGAAAAAGAGCATTCAAGCTGACAAGAAGAAATATGTAGAACACCTAGCAGTGGCAGTGGATAAAGCTTCAGTATTACAGCCCTCACATAAATCAAATGAGATTTGTGTGGCGCATATATATCTGGTGCCACTTTGAACCAATATTTATGTGTTCAAATAAATAAATAATAATTGCTTCCTGTCAAACTCTTCATCTACATAAGATAAATCTTCTTAATGAAAGAAAAATAATTTTCATGTTAAGTGTACTGTACAAGTGATGTTTTCATTTACCTATTCATTGATGATACGGTCTTTCTGTCTTATTTCTTCAAAGTATCATCATACCCCTGTTTCTTAAAACGTTTATGAATTATATTACAATCTTTTATCAATTTCATCACCAAACGAGGATTATCTCTCACCAAAATTTAAAAAAAGTTTTCCATAATTTTGATTCCAAACAGTTAGATCAGTTAGGGTCATCAAGTAAATTACCTCAAGAAGAATGGATTCCAACTTTTCAGCTAATATTCTTTCACGTTGTTCACTTGATAAAAGTAAATGAGACGGTGAATCTAAATCGATGGGATCAATTTTTGTAGCTAGAATCGCTTCAGATTTTCTTTGCTTCATTTCTTCATCTATGGATAAAGATAATGCACAAGCT
>NW_017386080.1:398675-401255 GCF_000237925.1 Schistosoma mansoni | reverse complement strand
TGAAATCTATAAGATAATGCTTTCGAATTCTCTGACTTAACAGTATAATGTAATATAACCGTTGAATTAACTGTTAAATACAAGTAACTTCCAATTTTGTTTGACCATTAAACTGATTATATTCTTATTTATTTTATTTGATCGTTTATTAAACATATACTTTTCAAGAAAGTACATTAATAATGATATTATTTATTTCTCTTGAATAACACAAATCAACTGAATAAATGGAACAATGTTGAATTCAGTGGAGGGAATCTCTCCTTTCTTCAGTCACAACTCAAAGGTAATGTATGAGTGAATTCACGAGCGAAGTTGCGACTGAGATTATTGATCGAAAATCAGAGATCTCCTACACAAAATGGAAAGTGATGAATTATGTCGTGTAAATGTCATGTGACATCGTTCAATTATTGAAAATCATGTATGGGTGAATTCGTAGGTGTTGTTGTGATTGCGATAATTGATTCTAGTTTGACACATCGATTGCAGTGATTGAACTGTGATGAATTGTGTGATGTAAATCTCTTCTCTCATCGTTCACTCCTCCAACATAATGTATGGGTAAATTACATGATGATGTGGTGATTGATCTGCATTATTGATGTTTGGTAGGACGCCTGCACGTATTGAAGAATGATGAATTGTGTGATGGAAATCTCCCCCAACATCATCACCCACTCGTAGAACACATTGGATTGCTGAATTACCGGTGATGTTGCGACTGAGTTTAGTGATTCTCAATTTACACATCAACTGCACAAATTGAACTGTGATGAATTGCGTGATGAAAATCTTCCTGCTCATCAATCAGTCGTCGAGCAAATTGGATGAGTGAATGAACGGATGCTGCAGCGTTTGATATTCTATAAACTCCTTCGACAAATCAACTGAATAAATGGAACAATGTTGAATTCAGTGGAGGGAATCTCTCCTTTCTTCAGTCACAACTCAAAGGTAATGTATGAGTGAATTCACGAGCGAAGTTGCGACTGAGGTTATTGATCGAAAATCAGAGATCTCCTACACAAAATGGAAAGTGATGAATTATGTCGTGTAAATGTCATGTGACATCGTTCAATTATAGAAAATCATGTATGGGTGAATTCGTAGGTGTTGTTGTGATTGCGATAATTGATTCTAGTTTGACACATCGATTGCAGTGATTGAACTGTGATGAATTGTGTGATGTAAATCTCTTCTCTCATCGTTCACTCCTCCAACATAATGTATGGGTAAATTACATGATGATGTGGTGATTGATCTGCATTATTGATGTTTGGTAGGACGCCTGCACGTATTGAAGAATGATGAATTGTGTGATGGAAATCTCCCCCAACATCATCACCCACTCGTAGAACACATTGGATTGCTGAATTACCGGTGATGTTGCGACTGAGTTTAGTGATTCTCAATTTACACATCAATTGCACAAATTGAACTGTGATGAATTGCGTGATGAAAATCTTCCTGCTCATCAATCAGTCGTCGAGCAAATTGGATGAGAGAATGAACGGATGCTGCAGCGTTTGATATTCTGTAAACTCCTTCGACAAATCAACTGAATAAATGGAACAATGTTGAATTCAGTGGAGGGAATCTCTCCTTTCTTCAGTCACAACTCAAAGGTAATGTATGAGTGAATTCACGAGCGAAGTTGCGACTGAGGTTATTGATCGAAAATCAGAGATCTCCTACACAAAATGGAAAGTGATGAATTATGTCGTGTAAATGTCATGTGACATCGTTCAATTATTGAAAATCATGTATGGGTGAATTCGTAGGTGTTGTTGTGATTGCGATAATTGATTCTAGTTTGACACATCGATTGCAGTGATTGAACTGTGATGAATTGTGTGATGTAAATCTCTTCTCTCATCGTTCACTCCTCCAACATAATGTATGGGTAAATTACATGATGATGTGGTGATTGATCTGCATTATTGATGTTTGGTAGGACGCCTGCACGTATTGAAGAATGATGAATTGTGTGATGGAAATCTCCCCCAACATCATCACCCACTCGTAGAACACATTGGATTGCTGAATTACCGGTGATGTTGCGACTGAGTTTAGTGATTCTCAATTTACACATCAACTGCACAAATTGAACTGTGATGAATTGCGTGATGAAAATCTTCCTGCTCATCAATCAGTCGTCGAGCAAATTGGATGAGTGAAAGAACGGATGCTGCAGCGTTTGATATTCTGTAAACTCTTTCGACAAATCAACTGAATAAATGGAACAATGTTGAATTCAGTGGAGGGAATCTCTCCTTTCTTCAGTCACAACTCAAAGGTAATGTATGAGTGAATTCACGAGCGAAGTTGCGACTGAGGTTATTGATCGAAAATCAGAGATCTCCTACACAAAATGGAAAGTGATGAATTATGTCGTGTAAATGTCATGTGACATCGTTCAATTATAGAAAATCATGTATGGGTGAATTCGTAGGTGTTGTTGTGATTGCGATAATTGATTCTAGTTTGACACATCGATTGCAGTGATTGAACTGTGATGAATTGTGTGATGTAAATCTCTTCTCTCATCGTTCACTCCTCCAACATAATGTATGGGTA
>NW_017386080.1:393642-398475 GCF_000237925.1 Schistosoma mansoni | reverse complement strand
ACCGGTGATGTTGCGACTGAGTTTAGTGATTCTCAATTTACACATCAAGTGCACAAATTGAACTGTGATGAATTGCGTGATGAAAATCTTCCTGCTCATCAATCATTCGTCGAGCAAATTGGATGAGTGAATGAACGGATGCTGCAGCGTTTGATATTCTATAAACTCCTTCGACAAATCAACTGAATAAATGGAACAATGTTGAATTCAGTGGAGGGAATCTCTCCTTTCTTCAGTCACAACTCAAAGGTAATGTATGAGTGAATTCACGAGCGAAGTTGCGACTGAGATTATTGATCGAAAATCAGAGATCTCCTACACAAAATGGAAAGTGATGAATTATGTCGTGTAAATGTCATGTGACATCGTTCAATTATTGAAAATCATGTATGGGTGAATTCGTAGGTGTTGTTGTGATTGCGATAATTGATTCTAGTTTGACACATCGATTGCAGTGATTGAACTGTGATGAATTGTGTGATGTAAATCTCTTCTCTCATCGTTCACTCCTCCAACATAATGTATGGGTAAATTACATGATGATGTGGTGATTGATCTGCATTATTGATGTTTGGTAGGACGCCTGCACGTATTGAAGAATGATGAATTGTGTGATGGAAATCTCCCCCAACATCATCACCCACTCGTAGAACACATTGGATTGCTGAATTACCGGTGATGTTGCGACTGAGTTTAGTGATTCTCAATTTACACATCAACTGCACAAATTGAACTGTGATGAATTGCGTGATGAAAATCTTCCTGCTCATCAATCAGTCGTCGAGCAAATTGGATGAGTGAATGAACGGATGCTGCAGCGTTTGATATTCTATAAACTCTTTCGACAAATCAACTGAATAAATGGAACAATGTTGAATTCAGTGGAGGGAATCTCTCCTTTCTTCAGTCACAACTCAAAGGTAATGTATGAGTGAATTCACGAGCGAAGTTGCGACTGAGGTTATTGATCGAAAATCAGAGATCTCCTACACAAAATGGAAAGTGATGAATTATGTCGTGTAAATGTCATGTGACATCGTTCAATTATTGAAAATCATGTATGGGTGAATTCGTAGGTGTTGTTGTGATTGCGATAATTGATTCTAGTTTGACACATCGATTGCAGTGATTGAACTGTGATGAATTGTGTGATGTAAATCTCTTCTCTCATCGTTCACTCCTCCAACATAATGTATGGGTAAATTACATGATGATGTGGTGATTGATCTGCATTATTGATGTTTGGTAGGACGCCTGCACGTATTGAAGAATGATGAATTGTGTGATGGAAATCTCCCCCAACATCATCACCCACTCGTAGAACACATTGGATTGCTGAATTACCGGTGATGTTGCGACTGAGTGTAGTGATTCTCAATTTACACATCAACTGCACAAATTGAACTGTGATGAATTGCGTGATGAAAATCTTCCTGCTTATCAATCAGTCGTCGAGCAAATTGGATGAGTGAAAGAACGGATGCTGCAGCGTTTGATATTCTGTAAACTCCTTCGACAAATCAACTGAATAAATGGAACAATGTTGAATTCTCTGAGAGGGAATCTCTCCTTTCTTCAGTCACAACTCAAAGGTAATGTATGAGTGAATTCACGAGCGAAGTTGCGACTGAGGTTATTGATCGAAAATCAGAGATCTCCTACACAAAATGGAAAGTGATGAATTATGTCGTGTAAATGTCATGTGACATCGTTCAATTATTGAAAATCATGTATGGGTGAATTCGTAGGTGTTGTTGTGATTGCGATAATTGATTCTAGTTTGACACATCGATTGCAGTGATTGAACTGTGATGAATTGTGTGATGTAAATCTCTTCTCTCATCGTTCACTCCTCCAACATAATGTATGGGTAAATTACATGATGATGTGGTGATTGATCTGCATTATTGATGTTTGGTAGGACGCCTGCACGTATTGAAGAATGATGAATTGTGTGATGGAAATCTCCCCCAACATCATCACCCACTCGTAGAACACATTGGATTGCTGAATTACCGGTGATGTTGCGACTGAGTTTAGTGATTCTCAATTTACACATCAACTGCACAAATTGAACTGTGATGAATTGCGTGATGAAAATCTTCCTGCTCATCAATCAGTCGTCGAGCAAATTGGATGAGAGAATGAACGGATGCTGCTGCGTTTGATATTCTGTAAACTCCTTCGACAAATCAACTGAATAAATGGAACAATGTTGAATTCAGTGGAGGGAATCTCTCCTTTCTTCAGTCACAACTCAAAGGTAATGTATGAGTGAATTCACGAGCGAAGTTGCGACTGAGGTTATTGATCGAAAATCAGAGATCTCCTATACAAAATGGAAAGTGATGAATTATGTCGTGTAAATGTCATGTGACATCGTTCAATTATTGAAAATCATGTATGGTGAAATTCGTAGGTGTTGTTGTGATTGCGATAATGATTTCTAGTTTGACACATCGATGCAAGTGATTGAACTGTGATGAATTGTGTGATGTAAATCTCTTCTCTCATCGTTCACTCCTCCAACATAATGTATGGGTAAATTACATGATGATGTGGTGATTGATCTGCATTATTGATGTTTGGTAGGACGCCTGCACGTATTGAAGAATGATGAATTGTGTGATGGAAATCTCCCCCAACATCATCACCCACTCGTAGAACACATTGGATTGCTGAATTACCGGTGATGTTGCGACTGAGTTTAGTGATTCTCAGTCTTCATGTTTCATTCTTTTATGTTTCCAATTTTTATGACATTTATCATTTATATCATGATGAACATTGTCGACGACATAATCATCGTCATCGTGTCCACAACTTTGACTATCGTCGTCGTCATTATCGCCATCATTGTTATGATTAGCATCATGTTCACTTTTGACAATATCCATTTTATCCATTTGATATGAATAAGCATCATGATGATGATGAAGAAGAGGAGGTGGTGGTGGTAAACAATGCTTATCATTATTCATAAAATGATCAATACTGTTAGTATTATTATTATTATGTACAGGGTTCACAGGATCCATCTCATCTATACTGTTATCATCTAAAGTCTGTCGGATACTACTATTATTACTATTCGTAGTAGTAGTACTAGTAGTACAAGTAGTATTCGTATTAGTAGTATCCATCGTTTTCATAAACCATGATTGATTTTGACTTTTATTTATATAATTAAATGGGATCATACTCTCTGAATTAAATAGATCTTTAGAAGGAGGCATAAATGGATTAGAATTAATACAATTCAGTAAAGATGAATTCATCTGTTGACGTATTGTATCCACTGATGATGATGATGAGGAGGAACATGATGAGGAGGTGGAAGCGGTGGTGGAGTTGGAAGTGGAAGAGGAAGAGGAAGACGTTGAACATGAACCATTCATTATTAAATTCAATGTATCATTATGAAATTTTTCATTCATTGGATTATGATCCAAATTCATTGAATAATTCATCATTGAATGTGTTTCATTATTATTGTTATTTATAATCGTTTCATGTGTTGCCATATTATAAGTAGTATTATAAGTAGTATTTATAATTCCCCCCCAAAAAAATTGAAAATTATTCCAATTCAGATAGATCAATCAAAGTAGTTGTATATACATGAAATCATTCTTTGTTGTTGTTGTGGTTGCTGCTGATGTTTTTGTTACTATGGCTATATATATATATATACTACTTAAATAGGTTGAATTCAGTAATCTTTCTGAAGAATATATTCCATAGAATAATAATAATAAGAATAATAATGAATGATCTCTCATGAATTCATACTATTCAATATGATCAGCATATTCTCTATGAAGATCATCATCTAGATTTGTTTTAATATAATCATAATATATACATAATAGTCTAATCTATCTGCGATTGGTTAACATGACTGGTTAAATTGCGTGAACCAATCAAATTTGAGCTAATTCTTAAGTATGATCCGATTAGATGATGTTGTTTTTGGTTTTCTCTCTTTTTTTTGTTTTTTTTCCTGTTTTTTTTTGGTGTTTCTTTTTGAGGATAGAAATAATGACAACTAACAGAATATATTGTATCATATTCCACTGCTAGCCATTATACATCTTTGCTTAAGGTACCATATTGTTTATGATAGGAGACATTAACTTATCTAATATTTAGTTCCTATGTATTACCAATCATAATGTTTTCTAACCAAGTATGTATCCATGCTTATGTATCTATGTGTATAGGTTACACAGAAGAAGAGGAAGAAGAAGAATCTAACTGTTTTCATTCTAATGAAAATGGTTAGGGGTGTTAATTTTTGGGGCAGACAAAGTTTAGTTCGAGGTTGTGTTTATTTTTTTTTGAAAGACACATCTTATTAGATGGAGATTTCCACTCCCCCCCCCGTTTTTCTAATCATTAATGATTGTTTATATACCTATAACTGTTATTGGATGACAAACAAAGGGGGGTGAAAGTTGAAAGGGAAATATATGGATGTTTGTAACTGATTGTTGAATAGGTTAAGAAAGGAATGAAAATATATTTTCTAATAATAAGTAGTATAATCAGTCAATATGATGAGAAAAAAGAAGGGTAGACTTGATTTGTATAAGAAATTGATTTTTATTATTATTATTAAATGTTTTTCATAGTTGAAATCATGGGTCAATTGAAGCCAGACCACCATCGAAAACCTGGAAGCACTGGACAGCCGTTTCGTCCTATTGTGGGACTCCTTAGTGGCAGTGCTCATCCACAATCCCGTACTCGTGAGATTCGAACCCAGGACCTATCAGTCTCAGTGGTCTGTCGGTTAAGGGCTCTGGTTCGAGACTGATAGGTCCTGGGTTT
>NW_017386080.1:372201-393442 GCF_000237925.1 Schistosoma mansoni | reverse complement strand
CTGTTGACGTATTGTATCCACTGATGATGATGATGAGGAGGAACATGATGAGGAGGTGGAAGCGGTGGTGGAGTTGGAAGTGGAAGAGGAAGAGGAAGACGTTGAACATGAACCATTCATTATTAAATTCAATGTATCATTATGAAATTTTTCATTCATTGGATTATGATCCAAATTCATTGAATAATTCATCATTGAATGTGTTTCATTATTATTGTTATTTATAATCGTTTCATGTGTTGCCATATTATAAGTAGTATTATAAGTAGTATTTATAATTCCCCCCCAAAAAAATTGAAAATTATTCCAATTCAGATAGATCAATCAAAGTAGTTGTATATACATGAAATCATTCTTTGTTGTTGTTGTGGTTGCTGCTGATGTTTTTGTTACTATGGCTATATATATATATATACTACTTAAATAGGTTGAATTCAGTAATCTTTCTGAAGAATATATTCCATAGAATAATAATAATAAGAATAATAATGAATGATCTCTCATGAATTCATACTATTCAATATGATCAGCATATTCTCTATGAAGATCATCATCTAGATTTGTTTTAATATAATCATAATATATACATAATAGTCTAATCTATCTGCGATTGGTTAACATGACTGGTTAAATTGCGTGAACCAAGCAAGTCATTGTCAGTACTCAGTAGATAAGTGGATAACGCGATGACGTTTGAAGCGAAAGTTACTTGGTTCGAGTCCTGGAGTGAACATCAACTCTGAGATGTAGGTACATGCATCTGACGAGTCCCAAATGGAACGAAACGGGTGTCCTAGATTCCACTGCTAGCCACTATTCATCTTTGCTTATAAACAAATTCAGTCGTTATAATCGCTTTCTGTTGACTATGTACGAGGTTATTAATACTAAAGCTTGTATTTTTGCAAAAGTAGTTTAAAATCTATGGGCTTCATGGACAAATGACTCATTAATTACCACTAGTTATATTTCAATCATGATTAAAAAAGAAAATCATATGACAGACTAACATTTGTTAGACAATCACTGAAAATCAGTAAGCGATGGATGGTTTTCTGGTCCTAGAATGGAGCACATATGATCTCACTAGCGATTGTACTCTGAATCTACAAATATCAAGAAATGTACTTAATTTTCAAACTATTGGAGTCACATTCACTGGTTTATATTTCTAGTTCCAGTCAATTCGCTATATTGCACAAACTTTATGCATTGGAACTGATCATATTTGTAAGCAAAGGTCAATGGTGGCCGGCAGTGGAATCCAGGACTCGCGTTTCGTCCTATTTGACACTCGTCAACTGGATGTACCTACATCTCAGAGTTGATGTTCACTCTGAGACTCGAACTCAGTACCTTTCGCTTCAAATGTCATCACGTTATCCAATTACCAACTGAGTCCAAAATAGGATAAGTGTGCGTCCAGGACTCCACTGCTAACCACCATCCATCTTTACTTATAAAGCTTGTGAATTAAGGCAATATCAAGGCAATCCTCACAGTATGCACATATGCCGATAAAAGACTAATCAATTACAGTCCTGAACGACGTAGTTAAACTTCACTAGTTATAGCTTTTCACTAGAAGTTTAAGAATTTATGGTAAATGATGACTAGGAATCAATAACAATGACCTTTCTAGTTTATATATGGATTATTTTGGAATTGCTTCCTCATATATAAATATCTAATACAAAGGAAACTATATCATGTATGGTGGTTGGCACAATAGGTAACATTGAATCACTTTAGGTTTGTTTTATGATCCCTAATGTTAACACTATTATTTGAATATTCATTAATTGATAAGTTATACTGTTTAAGTGAATAGTTCGATTAAAAGACTCATTCCAAGTGAGGATCTAAGTCAGACAAGGCTGCCAACTCCCCCATTCTCTTTCTTCAGGTGATGGTTGACTAGATTATGAAGAACTTGACATCTGAGAGGAAATACAGAATACAATAAACAACTTGTATGCAACTTGGCAAATGGAACTTTGTAGATAAACTAGTCCTTCTATCCCATACACGACAACAAATCCAGGTCAAGACAACCAATGTAGCAGAAGCCTTTGTATCAGTAGGCCTCAATATACACAAGGGAAAAACCAAAACTCTCAAACATAACATAGAGAACACCAACCCAATCACACTTGATCGAGAAGCTCTGGAAGGGATGGAAAGTTTCACGTACGTGGGAAGCATCATCGACGAGCAAGGAGGATTTGATGCAGACGTGAAGGTAAGGATTGGCAAAGCAAGAGCTGCATTTCTACAACTGAAGAACATATGGAACTCAAAACAACTGTCTGCAAACTAACATCAAGGTCAGAATCTTCAATATGAGAGTCAAGACATTCCTACTGTATGGAGATAAAACCTGGTGCACTACCACAACCATCATCAAAATAGTCTACACAAGATACTGAATGTCCATTGACCGGATACCATCAGCAACAGTCGATTGTGAGAGAGAACAAACCAACTTCCGGGTGAGGAGGAAATTAAGAAAAGATATTGGAAGTGAATAGGACACACATTGAGGAAATCGTCAAACTGTATCACTAGGCAAGCGCTAACTTAGAATGTTGAAGGTAAACGGCAAAGAGGAAGAAGACCAATGGATACATTGTGTTGAGAATTGGAAGCAGACATGGAAAGAACTGTAAAGTATTGTGTAGGACAGAGTTGGATGGCGAATGTAGATGAGCGGTCAATGCTCTTCCACAAGAGTTGGTGACAAGCGTAAGTAAGTTTTCATGGTACTCAAATTAAGATCAATCTGTAATGAATACAGTTTGCAAAATAATTAATGTTACATAAATTGTAATATAAATGTATATATCATAGAAATCCTGGCGAGACACTATCAGCAACAATCTACTGTGGGAGAGAATAAATCAGGAAGAAGCGTTGGAAATGGATAGGACACACATTAAGAAAATCACCCAACTGGGTCACAAGCCAAGCCCTTACATGGAATCCTGACGGCCAAAAAAGAAGAGGAAGACCAAAGAACCCATTATGTCGAGAAATGGAGACAGACATGAAAAGAATGAACAATAATTGAATAGAACTAAAAAGGAAGGCCCAGGACAAAGTGAGTTGGAGAATGCTGGTCGGCGGCCTATTCTCCATCGGGAGTAAGAGACTTAAGTAAGTAATTATCCAAACCCAAATATCTTAATGTTATTTGGATCAAATATACATTTTATTCCTAGTTTTATTTTCATAGTTGAGATCATGAGTCAATTGAAGCTAGAGCACCATGGAAAACCTGGAAGCATTGGACGACTGTTTCGTCCTTGTTGTGGGACTCCTCAGCAGTGCACATCCGCAATCTCGCCTCGCGAGATTCAAACAAACAAAATTTAATTTAATTACAGAACCATACTTATATAGTTTAGCATATGAAATTTATCGATCTATATATGAATTAGCATCATCTTACTTTACTCATTATTATTACTGTCACCATTATTATTAGTAGTAGTAGTATTACTGTTATTACTATTATTACTTACTTACTTACTTACGCCTGTTACCCCTCGTCGAGGAGCATAGGCCGCTCACCAGCATTCTCCATCCAACACTGTCCTGGGCCTTCCTTTCCAGCTCTTTCCAGTTTCTATTCATCCTTTTCATATCTGCTTCTATTTCCCGGTGTAATATGTTCTTTGGCCTTCCTCTTTTTCGCTTCCCTTCAGGATTCCAAGTTAGGGATTGCCTTGTAATATTACCATTATTACTATTACTATTATTATTAGCGTTTACACAGAAATCTTAAGTAAACTAAGAAAGTTGTTGATCATAACTGACTCATCTAATCAGGTTCATGTTAGCGGTACGTAGTCAACACCTATGTAGATGCTCTATTCACGTATGAATAGGACCAGGCTAAGGAGATTTCAAAGGAGTTAACTATATCAAGTCTATAAAGTCAATAACTTGATCTTTGATTTGTGTAGACAATCACAGATTATCAGACAGATAATCGTCCTAATGTGGAACTCCACAGCAGTGTGCATCCACGATCTCATCTCGCGAGATTTGAACTCAGGATCTATCAGTCTCGCACTCCAGCGCTTAACCTCTAGACCACTGAATTGGCCGGCATCCAACGGTGTCGCTTAATTTCGTGGATCGGTTGAAGTTAGACATGTAAGGAGGACGAAAAAAAATGAAGACCAATAAAATATTTTACCAAAATCAATATTTTTTTTCAGAAAAAAAAACAAAAAAAACTGAGTATAGACTTGATAGAAGAAAAAAAACACATTAAAAGCAATAATCATTCCTTTTTTTATTTTTCTTTGTCTGTCTAAAACATACATACATAGATACTGTGTATCTACTTAGATACCTGTTTTAGAGATATAGCAGGTGTAATTTATATATAACTCCGCCTGTAGCTCCTCCGGGGCCTACTGCCGATCTCAAGCCCGGGTAAAGGAGGAAGGTTGGGCAAGGGGTTAGCGACCCCATCCCGTAAAGAAAAACTAACTCGCTAAAAAAACGCCAAACGGAAAAAATAATTCAAACCATATAAACTCTGCCCTAGGAGTTGAAGAAATAAGCAGATATGAAAAGGATGAATAAAAACTGGAAAGAACTGGAAACGATTGCTTGGGACAGGGTTGAATGGAGAATGTTGATGGGCGGCCTATGCTCCTCGACGAGGGGTAACAGGCGTAAGTAAGTTTGTAAGTAAGTAAGTAAGTAAGTAAGTAAGTGTACTGTCATTGTTGCTATTCTCTGTCACAGTTCATAAAGTAACCATATTTATACTTGATCCCAATTATTATTATTATTATTATTATTATTATTATTATTAGGTGTAATGTATATATGCCTTAATCTTATGGGCAATGAATATTTGAAATTTAATTGAAGGTAAAGATGGATAGTGGCTAGTAGTAGAATCCGGTTTGACGCACGTTTCGTCCTATTTGGGACTTGTCAGTTGGATGTACCTGTATCTCAGATTTGTTGATGTTCACTCTGAGATTCAAACTCAGTACTGTTCGCTTCAAACGCCATCGCGCTATCCACTCATCTACTGAGTCCTGATAGCCGCTAGCTTGTGCGATGGGAGGAAGTTTATATTCACTTATTGTTGTTTGTTTGTGAATTAAATCAATATCTCGAGGCAACACGCACAGTATGCATACATGGCCAATAAGAGACTGACTAGTTGCAGTCCTAAACGTCAATAGGAAGATACAAACAACCAATACTAAGTGAATCTAATTGAAGGTAGGTGAAAAATAACCTCAACTTATAAAATGTCTGCAACGGAATTCATCCTACAATAGGACGAAACGGCCGTCCAATGCTTCCAGGTTTTCCATAGTGGTCTGGCTTCAATTGATTCATGATTTCAACTATATAGTAATACATCTATTTAGTTTTCTTAAATGATTATTATGAGCCTCTTTTTTCGGCCGTTTCGTCCTATTGCGAGACTCCTCAGTAGTGCGCATCTACGACCTCGCCTTACGAGATTCGAACCCAGAACCTACCAGTCTCGCGCCACAGCACTTAACCGATAGACCACTAAGCCGGCATCTACTGGTGTTTATGTCTAACTCCAATCTATCCACGAAGTTAAGCGACCGTTCACCAATTGTCTTCAGTTAGTTCCTATCTTATAACAGACGTGGTTTGAACTCCACTGGTCACTGCCTCTCGAAGTCAGTCTCTAATGAGCATATTATTATTATTATTAAATCTCCACAAAACCCCTTCTGATAATAATTATGCTTGATATGACATATTACAACCATTTTCCCCTATAAAAAACAAAAATATTTTACACATGAATACATACACAGTGACTTTTTTTTCCACTGTCTATCTCTATGCTGTTTTTCCTTAACTTGTTTTTTTTTCTTTTTTTTTCACTCATTTTCTATATTTACTTTCATTAGTACTCTACTACTTAGTCTTTCAGAACTCCTATACACTCGTTTACCTACCTACCTACATACATACATAGATATCTACGAGGGTATTTATATATCGAAGAAAGAGGGAGGGGAGGGGAGGGGATCGGTGACATACTATCGATTAAACGAGTTTTTAATGTGTTTTCTTTCTTTTCTTTTCTTTTTTTTTTGGTTTTTTTCCCAAATTATACAATTTCCCTATTCTATAATTATTAATGGATATTTATGTATAAAAATGATTGACAAGGTTTCAATTTTTTTTCCCTATTACCCTCTTTCTTCTGAATGTAACAATTAGTTTGCTTCTTGTTTAGAGAATAGTATCATAGTATACTTAAACAGAAGTTAAATGTTCAATGGAGGGGGGGGGGAAGGGTTTCTCTAAATAGGTTTTTTTTTTAATGATTTGAAAAAACATTAGGCTATAAAATATGGATTGGATTGAATGCAAAAATAATAATAATAAGTGGCTATCAGAACTCAGTGGCCGAGTGGATAACGTGATGGCGTTTGAAGCAAAAGGTACTGGGTTCAAGTCCCAGAGTGAACATCAACTCTGAGATGCGGGTAAATCCAACTGACGAGTCCCGAATAGGACGAAACGAGTGTCAAACTGGATTCCTCTACTAGCCACTATCCATCTTTGTTTACAATGCTTGTGAATTAAGACTATATCGAAGCAGTACGCACAGTATACACATATTTAGTCCTAACACATCGATGGGAAGATTCGAACAAACAATACTAAATGAAATTAATAATAATGCTTGTATCTTTCCATTGATGTTTAAGACTGCAATTGATTAGTCTCTTATTGGAATATATGCATCCTGTTCGTAATCGCCTCGATATTGCCTTAACTCACGAGTATTATAGGCAATGATGGATAGTGGATAGTAGTGGAGTCCTGGACGAGCGTTTCGTCCTATTTGTGACTCGTCAGCTGACTAGTATTGGGTATGGTTGGAAGAGAGTTAGGGGCAGCCAAATCAAAGTGTGGCATCAGTACTTGAAGTCACTAATTTCTAGTCTGAGCCATGTTGGTAGATGCAGACTACTTGGTTGGTGTCCACGTGACTATCGTAACCAATGGTTGGAGGCTGTGAGTGACATGGCCCAGAATCGATCACAATGGTGTAGGTGTATACACTCTCTATCTTCCCTTAAACCTTGAGATTGAAATTGCTTCATATCTGTCTTCCTTCCTGTACTATATCCTTATATACAATCTTTCTTTTACCACCACTAAATTAACTACTTCTATGAATCCGGTGTTCATCTTGTTGTGCTAATGAGTGATGAATGGCAACTTGGACCGATGCATATGTGTGCCTGGTCCTACGTTGTGACTGACTGACTGACTGACTGACTGATGATTATAACTAGTTGTGCCATAATAAGAATAGGAATTGCAAACGTCTAGAGTTAAACAACTGAATATAACTGTTTGTAAAAATCATAAATTAATATCCGTATAGGGTTGTGGAGATTTTTGAGTTTTACTGAAATCATGAACCGATCAATGCTAGAGAACCACAGAAAACCGGGAAGCGCTGGACGGCCTTTTCGACCTAGCACACAACTCTTCAGGAGTGCGCGTCCAAGACTTGCAAGTGGGAATCGAACCCAGGACTTTTGGTTTCGCGCGAGAACGCTCAACCTCGGATTAATTAAAAAGACAAGTAGGAACAAAATTAAGCAATCAGACCATTAAAACAGGTTGATTACGCAAGAATGAGATTCAAAAAAAGTTTTCAAACATTTATAGAGAGCACAAAAGGAGTAAAACATTGATTACAACATGGGTATTTCATTTCCACAATAATCCAAAGTCTTGTATTTGAGACGGCTGGATGAAAGTTAGGAGCAGCCAAATCAAAACGTGGCATTAGTTCTTCAAGTCATTAACTTCTTGTGTGAGTCATGTTGGTAGATGCAGACTACTTGGTTGGGATCCGCGTAACTATCGTAACCAATGGTTGGAGATTCTGGGTGATATAGATCAGAATCGATCACAATGATGTAGGTGTATACACTCTTTATCTTCTCTTAAACCATAAGATTCAAATTACTTTATGCTTTTCTTTCTCCCTGGTTAGCGTGTTTTTAGTGAGTTGGTTTTCTATGGGATAGGGTCGCTAACCCCATGCCCAACCCTCCTCCTTTACCCGGGCTTGGGACCGGCAGTAGTCCCCGGAGGATCTACAGGCGGAATTGGAGAATGCTGGTCGGCGGCCTATGTTCCATTGGGAGTAACAGGCGGATGTAAGTAAGTTTCTTTCTCCCTGTACTATATCCTCATATACAATTTTTCTTTTATATATTACTACCAATGATGTTCATCTTATCGTGCTAATCAGGTATAAAGACTTAGACCAATGCATATCTATGTACTTGGTCCTACATTATAACTAACTGATTGACTGATTGTACTAATATCAAGGAATATAATCCATCTAGGTCATTATTGATAATTATCTTGTTTCTATAAAAATGAAATTAACAAACAAACAAACAAAAATTTTATTCTCCAGTTTCAAGGGCAAAGGTCATTTTTGATTGACTGACTGATGGATGGATTGAGTAGTATTTAGATTGCCTGTAGGTGTTAAACAGTTGGGTTAGTTGAAGGGTCTCTATCAAGAAATTCATTCAATCTATGTTCACGTGACATATGATGATTTGTACACTAATATTTCTATGATAATGTTATCTTGTGAGTTGGCTATTGAGTATGATGACAGTATAGTTGAGACTGATAATCTACATAAACGACTGATGGATTGATTGATGGATTACTATAGTTGTGGATATCGTTCCTTCAATGGTATCAGTTAAGTAATCATTAGAAACTGAATAGATGTTTCGTTCTTGTTAGAGACTCGTCAACATTTCTCATGAAAGACTATGTTGGGGTAACTTATGCCTCTCACCTCCAATGGAACATAGGCCACCGACCAGCATTCTCCAACCCATTCTGTCCTGGACATTCCTTTCTTGTTCTATCCAATTGTTGTTCATTCTTCTCATATCTGTTTCCATTTCTTGGCGTAATGTGTTCTTTGGTCCTCAGGATTCCATGTGAGAGCTTGCCTTGTGACGCAGTTAGGTGCCATGTACCATGTATTTTACATAATTACAACAAAAATGATTATATACGTATATAAGTACGCAAGTACACGAAAGCTAAATGATTTTTCCAACGTTCTGTGGTGTGTGCTACTGATGTCGACAGATGTATGTATCATCAATAGAAAGAGTGAAGAAATATTACTTGTGTATATTGAAATTATGCAAAGGGTTCTCTCTTGGGTAACGTGTTTCTTTCAGAGTTGTTTCAGGAATGCTATCAATGGTAAAATTAAAAAGAAATGATTAGATTGGGCAAACCAACCTAACCCAAATTTATACAGTTAAGATCATCAGTCAATTGAAGTTAGACCACCATGGAAAACCTGGAAGCATTGGACGGCTGTTTCGTCCTATTGTGGGACTCCTCAGCAGTGCGCATCCACGATCTCACACTCGTGAGATTCGAACCCAGGACCTACCAGTCTCGCGCCAGAGCACTTAACCCCCAGACTACTGAGCTGGCCGGCATCCGACGGTGTTAATGTCTAACCTTAACCAATCCATGAAATCGCGCGACCAACTTCCATTGTACTGAGGTAGATACCTGTCTCTACCTGACATCGATTAGCTCCACTGGTCACGACTTCTCACTAGGACTCCAGGAATTACATCATGGAGCCAGTCACTAGTGAACATATGACAATTGAACGAGATGGTTATGTGCCATCATATTTAATAAGTAAATAGATAGGGCAATGCTCATTACTAATATGTTGGGCATAATTTGATACTGCAATATATATCGTTCCGGTGAGTGTGAGTAAGTACGAAACTGATGTACAATGAGTCCTCAAGATTTCTCTTAATCAATTAACATTTCAAAAAATTACACCACAATATCAATTAATTTGTAGCTGTGAATAAATCTCTAAAATCAATAGCTCTGTAAGTCTTCGACATTTGTTGCTGACCGCATTTGTTTTGATGAACTCAACCAAGTGAATGCGATCGGTTATGCATCTGCACGAGTGGTATTAACGTATAACTTTAACCAATATACGATATTGCGCGACCATCTTTCACTGTCTTCGGTGGGTAGATACCTCACACTCGACACGATTGAACTATACTGGTCACGGCTTCTCACTAGAACTCCAAGAATTCCCTCTCCAACCAGTGAGCACATGATAATTATCAGTACACGGTTGTAAAAATTCTTAAGTTTTATTGTAGACAACGAAAGATAGTCACAAAATATCATTGACTGATTAGAGTTACACTTTAACACCATTGAATATCAGCCTAATAGTCTAAAGGTTAAGTGTTTGCTCGTGAGATTGAAGTTTCTGGGTTCGAATCCCGCTTACAGGATCATAGATGTACTCTACTAAGTAGTCACATACTGGAACAAAACGGCCATCTACTATCTCCAGGTTCTTAATGGTGGTCCAACAAAACAAACTGATAGCAATTAAAACACTGACAAATTACTTTAAACTTCATATAGTTGAAATCATGAGTCAATTGAAGCTAGACCACCAAATAAAAAACCTGGAAGCATTGGATGGCCGTTTCGTCCTATTGTGGAACTCCTCAGTGGAAGTGCTCACCCACGATCCCACCTCGCGAGATTCGAATCCAGGACTTATCAGTCTCGCGCGCGAGCGCTTAACCTCTAGACCATTGAGATGGCCAGCATCCACTGGTGTTAATGTCTAACTTAAACCAATCCACAAAATTGAGCAACCATTCACCATTGTCTTCAATGAGTTACTATCTCACAACAGACCTAGTTGAACTTCACTGATCTCCACAAATCCCCCCTTCTAAAGCAACTTTTTTCGATATCTCAAGAAAACTGAAGAAAACTAGAATTTAATTAAATTGATCATAAACAAAACAAGAGTTTGTTTACTTATATCTATATATGAGTAATATATGTAACATATGTCCATATGCAAATCCCATTCATCCTACTTCTTTTTTCTATTCATTCCTAACATTTCTCTATTCAACAATAGAAATGTTCCTTATCTTAACAAGTGAATTATGACCATTCTCTGTGTGTGTGTGTGTGTCATAGACAAATAGGCATACCAATCCATATACAAGTATAGTCAATCACAGGAGAGAACTCCTTGAATGTTCCTTCAATGTCCAATGTTGATAGAGTATACAATGTATATACATATATCTTCATTGAAAGTTATATAATTAAATTTATCTTACTACATATATATTCTAATTATAAATAAAACATTGACAATTAATCAATAATTATGATTTAAAAAGAAGTATGATTGAAAGAACATCTTGGAATTCATGAGTTGTTTCGTCCTAGTATGAGACTCTTCAGCAGTGTACATCCACGATCCTACGTCTCGAGATTTGAACTCAGGATCAATCAGTCTTATGTGTATCAATAATCTAGACAAATGATGAGAGAAATGAAGCGAAATGATGCTCGGTAGAGAAGATATGTATTTGTGAAGGTAGTCTATAGAAAACTCTACTTTGTTAAGAGTTTGTTCTTGTTATTACTTGTCACAAGGTGAAATTAAGAAAATAAATGTTCCTTGTGAAATTCAAACTTATTATAACCAAGTTTCACAGTTTGAAAGTTTATAATTGAGCTACTAGGGTTCATGATGGCCCCTAAATGCCCTGGTACGGCCGGGAGTGGGAAGAGTTCGCTCTGCCTCTCGAAATGTTCCCATATGGCCACGCGTATATAGCCTCTGTCACACAAGTCCTACTCACTGATTTCTCGTGGCGGGGATGTTGTTTATGAGATTGAGAGGACGAAAAACGAATGTCCGGCAGGAGCTATAACCCGGTTGGTGGAGACGGAAGTCCACCTAAGAGAGTCGGAAAACCCTCATTACTAACCAATGGTGAACATGAGCTCCTGTATCCTGAGGGAACAAATGGTGTATGAATCAATTGTTAGTCACCGGCTACCATGGGACTACATCTTCTCGCGATGCTCTACTGATTTGTGGATCAGACCTTTTGGTCGGAGGCTCTGAGTGTGGCCCCCTAAGAAACCCATCTGCTTCAGTTTGGGCACCTGGGCAGTATCACAGCCCTCACAAAAATCCAATGACATTTGTGTGGTGCATATATATCTGGTGCCATCTTGTACCAATATTTATGTGTTTAAATAAATAAATACATAGTTTAGTGGTCTAAGATATGACTCCAATTGTATGAATGATTGTTATTGACAATTAATCAATAATTATGATTTAAAAAGAAGTATAATTGAAAGAACATCTTGGAATTGATGAGTTACATGATTATGGAAAATCTAGAAGGATTGAATAGTTGTTTCGTCGTAGTATGGGACTCTTCAATAGTGTGCAAGATCATGGATCTATAGAAGTTAGATATGAACACCATTAGATGATAGCCAGCTCAGTGGTCTAGAGGTTAAGCATTCGTGAGTGAAACCGAAGGTCTTGGTTTAAAGTTCCATGTGTGAGATCATGGATACGCACTGCTTAGGAGTTTCCGTAATTGAACGAAACGACCATTCAGTGCTTTTATGTTTATATGGTGGTCTAGTTTAGATCAACTCATAAATTCAACTATCAAAATCACTACAATCTCCACAAACTAACCATTCTGATAATAATCATTATGTGCATACTAGTGGCTGGCTCCCAGATGATTTCCTGGAGTTCTAGTGAGAAGCCATGACCAGTGAAGTTCAATACGTGTCGAGTAAAGACAGATATCTACCTCAGATAATGGATGAAACTTTATAACTGAGCTACTAGGGTTCATGATGATCTCTTATAGTTTAGTGGCCTAAGATGTGACTCCAATTGTGTAAATAATTGTTATTGAAATATAAACAATACCAATTCTCTTGTGTAATCATCCACTTAGTTCACGTCAAATACAAGAATGAATTTCAAATACGTATATTTCAAGAGTTGAGATCATGAGTCAATTGAAGTTAGACTACCATGAAAAACCTGGAAGCACTGGACGACCGTTTCATCCTAGTACAGGACTTTTCAATGGTGTGCATCCATGATCCCACTCCTAGGATCTGAACACAGGACCTATCGGTCTCTCGAGCAAACCTTAAACCACTAAGTTGGCCAGCATGCAACGGTGTTAGCTATAAATTTTCCAGTAATGCGTTTTTCTCATTGACTATTTATTTATTTAACTAGAACTTGTCAATCCTGACGATGAATTAGACGATTCTGGTGATATTAAATGTACAAGGACTCCATGAAATACCTCTTGAAGCCAGTCACTAGTGAGAATATGTTGATTACTATCAGAAAAGATGTTTGTGGATATTATAGTAATTTTAGTAGTTAAGATCATGAGTTAATTGAAGCTAGGCTACCATGAAAAACCTGGAAGCAATGGACGGCCGTTTCGTCCTAGTGTGGGACTCCTCAGAGGTGAGCATCCACGATCCTGCCTTACGAGATTCGAACCCAGGATCTATCAGTCTTGTGCGTACCATTGATCCAGATAAACCATGAGAGAAATGAAGCTAAATGATGCGTAGTGGAGAAGGTGAGTAAGCCAACTTGATTTAATCAAGCGCTAATCAATATTTATAGCCGGACAAAAACAGGTTACAGGCATGCAATGAACAGGATATGATGTTCACACATACGCTCATATAAAAAAACAGTCAAGATTGATAAGTGAATAGGTGACAAGATCAAAATGTAACTCAAGAAGCCAGTATAAGCTATGTCGGCATAACATAACCATTGATACTACAGTGAGATTGAAGATGCTTACTACTTACTGATCAATGAACAGTAATTAGCTTCACGTTTATCCTATCCCTACTGTTTTTTCTTCTTCTTTTTAAGGACTCGTAACTATTCAACAACTACTTGAAGTTAGACATTAACATCGTTGGATGCCGGCCATCTCAGTGGTCTAGAGGTTAAGCGCTCACGTGCGAGACTGATAAGTCCTGGGTTTGAATCTCTCGAGGCGGGATCGTCCCACAATAGGACAAACCATCCATCCAATGCTTCCAGGTTTTCCATGGTAGTCTAACTTCAATTGACTCATAATCTCAACTATTAAGATTACTATAATATCCACATAAAACTCCTTCTGATATTAACTACTTCATTGAATATTTTTCTGGTTAGCGTTTTTTTTTAGCGAGTTAGTGTTCTACGGGATGGGGTCGCTAACCCCATGCCCAACCCTCCTCCTTTACCCGGGCTTGGGACCGGCAGTAGTCCCCGGAGGAGCTACAGGCGGAGTTATGCTATATGCATGCAAGTCCGCCCCGTTTTTGTTCCTATTGTCATTGAATATAGTTGAGGAAAAAAAAGAAAAGAAAAGAGGATTTATTTTAATTATTTAACAATTTAATCTCCTTTCTTTCTCTTTAATGTCACATGGGATAGATGAAATGAAAGGAATAGGAAGGTATAGGGGTGAATATTAAAAGTGTATTATTATTATTAACTCACCCCCCCCCCTTTAAGTTCCCTGGTCAACAACAATGTCCCCATTTTTAAACATTGTTATTATTCTCTCTCTAATTCCTTTTCTTTTCTTCTCGTGAGTTTATTTAATTAATTTTTTTAAAAAATAAAATGATTGTTTTAATTCTAAGATACTACTTAAATAAGTGGCTACACAATCTGACTTAAGGTTTCCTCAATATGTTACTGGATAGTAAGGGAAACCTTGTTAGTCAATTTAGTCAGTCAATCAAGATCGAATTAATGATTCACTTTATTGTATCTTTCTATGATTAATACAGGTCCTAACTCAAAGGTTCACTTAACCACAGTGCGCTACTTGAATTGCAGAAGTCCTCTGACCTGTGTAGTTCCTGTATGTAGGTATATGCAAAAAAGTATGAATGTGGTGTCGTAAAAAGGGAACGTTAGTTGAAATATTGTCTGCCTTATGTCTAATAAAAAACAGTGGTATAATCAGAAGATATGGTAACAAATAATAGGGATGACGCAACCAATAACCTCCCTAGAGAGAGTGTTTATGCTTGTGTGTCTAGCGGAAAGTACCAGGATGGTAGTCATGGGACCAATGATATACATATATTGTGTAACAGACAGTATGTTGTAACAAATACTTTTCAAAGGGAGCGAATATGCCTATACGTATGCTATGGAATACATGGGATTCAAACTCAAGACCTTCAGTCTCGAGCGCGAATGCTTAACCTCTAGACCATTGAGTCGTCATCAAACGGTGTTGTTGTCTAACTTCAACCAATCCACGAAATTGAGCAACCATTCACCAATGTCTTCAGTGAGTTGATATCTCACAACAGACCTGGTTGAACTCCACTGGTCACTGCTTCTTTCCTTACATTAGTAACAAGTGTTCCTTAATTATATCGTGAAAATTTGTCAAACATTTTCGTTCAGCTAATTACATCATCAAATCTTTTTATTTCGACTGTCTTCTAAATTAGGTAATCTTATTGGCTGAGCTTTACTCATTTTATACCTACCACAGTTTATTCTTTATGGATCACTTGTTCCTAGTTCTTAATACTTTTGTTACAATCAATGTCATAGAATGTTCTTTAATATAAGTTAAATAATAATGAATCTAAGTAACTAAGTGGATAACGTGATGGCGTTGGAAGTGAACGGTACTGTGTTCGAGTTCCAGAATGAACATCAACTCTAAGATGCAGGTACATCCAGTTGATGAGTTCTAAATAGGACGAAACGTGCCTTGTCCTGGATTCTACTGATAGCCACTAAATAATAATACTTTATTCAATGTATAAATAATTCACTATTTTCATTGTCTTAACTGAACATTATCATTATGTTTGTTTCAACTGCTGAGGAGTCCCACAATAGGACGAAACAACCGTCCAGTACTTCCAGGTTTTCCATGGTGATCTAGCTTCGATTGACTCATGATTTCAACTATGAAAATACTGAAATCTCCACAAAACCCCTTCTGTCAATTACTTACTTACGCTTGTTACTCTCAATGAAGCATAGGCCGCCAACCAGCATTCTCCAACCCACTCTGTCCTGGACCTTCCCTTCTGGTTCTATCCGGTTTCTTTCATTCTTCTCATGTTTGTCTCCATTTCTCGGCGTAATGTATTCTTTGGTCTTCCTCTTCTCCTTTGGCCTTCAGGATTTCACGTAAGGACTTGTGTTATGACACAGTCGGGTGATTTCCTCAATGTGTGTCTTATCCACTTCCAGCTCTTCTTCCTGATTTCTTCCTCCACTGGAATCTGGTTTGTTCTTTCCCACAGTATATTGTTGCTGATAATGTCTGGCCATCGGATCCGAAGTATCTCGCGTAGACAACTGTTAATAAACACTTGTATCTTCTGGATGATGGCTTTCGTAATTCTCCACGTCTCCGCCCCATACAGTAGAACTGTCTTGACATTTTTATTGAAAATTCTGATTTTAGTGTTAGTTGACAATTGTTTTGAGTTCCAGATATTCTTCAGTTGTAGATATGCTGCTCTTGCTTTGACAATCCTTGCCCTCACATCTGCATCAGATCCACCGTGTTCATCAATGATGCTGCCGAGATCTCCTGTCAGTTAGTTTCAATTAATTTAAAACTGAAACAAGGATTAGTTGATTTGATTGACCATAAGTCACTAGTTCAAATCTTTGCAAATGTTCTCATTATGAAGTTGATAATAGGTGTGAATTTGTACATTGGAACTCAATACAGACAGGTTGATAGAGTTATGAATAATTACTTGTCTCTTGGATACATACTCTCGCACACACACACACAGAATGCACAGATCAGATGATAATGATGACCCCTAAATACTAGTGTATGAAATCCAAACCCACTAACCCACACACACACTCATGAATGTATAGATAGACGAGAGTAATATTCCTCGTGTCAGTAAATTCACCCGCATGTTATCCCTATATTTCCATTGTATAGATGCCTAGTTGTCATGACAATGAAGTTGACGACAATAAATTTTCTCATTTATTTAATTACCCCTTTTTTAAACAAGTTAGAATTATGATTTATTTTGGGTATATTGATTACTACTACTGTAGTGAACAAGAACACAAGTGGGGACAGTCGAATGTATCTGAACAAAAAATTACAAAATCTCTTACTAAAATCTGAGAACCATACAGTGACTAATTCAATTAGTATTGTTTGTTTGTATCTTCCCATTGACGTTTAGGACTGCAACTGATCAGTATGCATACTGTGCGTATTGACTCGATATAGCCTTAATTCACAAGTAAAGATGGATAGTGGCTAGCAGTGGAGATAGACTGACCAGTTGCAGTCCTAAAACATCAATGGAAAGATACAAACAAACAATACTAAGTGAATTTAAACTTCACCCCATTCCATAAACACGTGACTATCAGGACTCAGTAGCTGAGTGGATAACGTAATGGCGTTTGAAGCGAAAGATACTGGGTCTAAGTACCAGAGTGAACATCAACAAGTCTGAGGTGCAGGTACATTCAGCTGACGAGTCCCATATAGGACGAAACGCTCGTCAAACTGTATTCCACTGCTAGCCACTATCCATCTTTACATACAGTGAATACTTCATTTGAGAAATATCAATCAATTGTCTCAAATTTGACCGTTCCTTCATTTCCACAACAATCAATCTCTGTTCTCGCTGTCCTCTCTTTGAACTTTTCAACTTTATGTCACTAGACATTTTACTCTAGATTGATGTTTCATACTACTTAAATCTATCGACATCAGTAGCACACACCACAATTCAAGGTGAGATAAAAATGAGGTTGCGGACATTCTCAAGTTTTTGATTGAGATCATGAATCGATTGATGTTAGACTACCATTAAAAACTTGAAAGCACTGGATGGCCATTTCATCCTATTATGTAACTCCTCAGCAGTGTGCATCTATGACTTCAGATGCAGGATTCGAACCCAGGGATTTCGATGTGGTGCTCGATCGCTTAACCTCTAGACCATTCAGTAATTAGTAGTTTTTACAATCAAATTCAACATTTTAAACATTAGGATACACATTTTTTTTCGTTGAAACTAACTTCCAAGACTATTTCCATATTGAAATTTACACACAACAAAAAGAATGAAAACATATAACATGCTGGTACAATGAATAATGATTAATACGAATCATATGGAGAAAGGTGATGACGACAGATACATTTTTGGTGTATGTATGTTTGTATCTGTGTGTTTGTATATGAGTAGCACACAACCACACACACACACACTAGAGAGAGAACGAGAGAGTGAGTGAGTGAGTGATAAAAAGGAAGAAACTGTAACCACATGGTTAATAATGTATCCTGTAATAACTCTAATTTTTTAGATATAAATTAATCGATTAATTGTGAGTATATACACTTGAATAAGTGATTGAATTACTGATGGTTACTAATGTAAAAGGAAGAAACTGAGTTTGTTGTGTGTATGTCGGAGAGACAGAGTGTGTGTGTGTGTGTGTGTCGGAGAGAGTGGGTGTGTGTGTGAAAGAGAGAGAGAGAGAGAGAAAGATGACATTTTCAACAACAAACACCTTTCCCATTAGTTTACCTTGTAATAGTAATCATAATCATAATAATAATGTTTATTTTGACAAATTAAACAGTATTCACCCTCATGTTTACAATATTGACTATTGTTACTATTGTTGGTGTTGTTGTTGACCTAGATCGTAAAATTTTGTTTGTTATTTTTTTTATCATTGTTATTGTTGTCAATTTTACTGTTATAGCAGTGGTGGTGGTGGTGTTGATAGTTGTGCTTTGAGTGTTTTTACAGTCATAATTGTAAACACGATATTAGTAGTAGTAGTAGTAGTAGTAGTAGTAGTAGTAGTGGTAGTAGTAGTAACAGTGATAGTAGTAGTAATAGTAATAGTGGTAATAGTAGTAGTCGTCGTCGTAGTAGTAGTAGTGTGAGTACTAGTGATAATAGTGTGATGTGTACTACTGATGTCGAAGTAATATGAAGTAATATGGATCATCAATCGAAAGTGAAATGCCTGGAGGCAGAAGCTTGAGACAATCGAAGAGAATAGAATGAGGATTCGTATGTTACTTTTGAGAAGACATCATCGAAAGCTCAATTAAAATGACTTAATAAATGTTGGTGGAGTTTTGTTCTCTAAGCTAGATGGTTTGGTCGTGGAGCTTTCATCGTCCTTATGAACGAGATCATCATTCATAGGGATATGATTCTGACGAGAGTTTATTTTAAAGAAAGATTACAAAAATACATCAATTCTTGTGCATTATAGCAAAGGACGAATGCTGGTCAAGAAGACCTTCAAAAAAGACTAATTTACAAAAAAACTCAACTAAAAATAGGTGTTAATGTCTAACTTAAACCAATTCACGAAGTTATGAGACCGTCTTATCTGTCTCTACCTGACACGGGTTAGCTCTACTGGTTACGGCTTCTCATTAGGACTCCGAGAATTCCCTCACGGAAGCTAGTCACTAGTGAGCATATAGTAATTATCAGGACCCAAGGTCCTGGGTTAGAATCCCACGTGTGGGATCGTGGGTGTGCACTGTTGAAGAGCCCCATACTAGGACGAAACTATCATCCAGTGTTTCCAGGTCTTCAATGGTGGTCTAATATTAATTGATTCATGGTCACAATCAAAAAATTAACAATCTCCACAACCCCATACTGATAGTAAACTCATTTAATCATCTACAATTCTTCTTAAAACCTTCCATGATCTTTATACTTGAAATGTAACAATTTTTTTAAAATAATTGACACCAGAAATCAATGGTTACTTAAATTTCTTTTCATTAAAGACGTTAAGTTTACCCATAACCCTTTCAGTGTTCAGTATATATATGTTGTAACCAGAACTTTTTAGGATTTCCCAGCTCATTTAATAGAGAAATCCTGGATATTATAGTATAATTTACAATGAAGATTTCATAGTTGAAAGCATGAGTCAATTGAAGCTAGAACACCATAGAAAACCTGGTAGCACTGGATGGCTGTTTCATCCTATTGTGGGACTCCTCAGCAGTGAGCATCCACCTTCGGAGAATGGAAACGAAGTCTTTGATAAAAATTACAATTCAATATATGTATGATGCACTATTCAGGGATATCACCCCTAAATTAGGGTCTGGAAAGTCGGAAAAATGAAACTGATAAAAATGATCTTAGTGGTCTTGATATAGTATTCCGATACGAGACAATGGGTTTTAAGCGTTCTTTATGCCCTAATGCTTCAGGTTGGGCTGTTTCGTTTACTACCCTATATGTGTGTTGGATGCAGTATAAGCTATATTGTCATGTAGAGCTGAAGGTCTCATATGAGACTGGAGTTTCACCATTGACATTGTTGATGGTTCGTTATTACTTTGGCAAGTTTTACTGACTGTTTATATGCAAAATTGGTTTGTTGGAAAACCGATTTCATTCATACTGGTGGTTGCTTCTCAGTGTTCTCAAGGGCCATTGTCATTAGAACATTGTAAGGCATGTCACCATTGCTAACAGTAATGAGTTTGACTGTCGTGTAAGCGGAACGGGTCAACTTTGGCCTATTCATGCTGTGCATAATTGATTTACGCGATCACTGATCGGAATAATTGTACATATGATATGAATGTGTATATGAATGGTGCGAATGGTCCATCAAGTTACTTGGTACCTGTGTGGTTGCGCCACAGGATTGAACTGCACTGCTCGGGTTAAGCCAGAGGGCGATGTCTGGCTCTCCTGTTAAACGGTATTGATCTGTAATGTTTGAGTTGTCACATGAAAGTCTGGATGGTATCTGTTTCTCCTGAAAACTAATGTAAAATTATCCTGGCCCACAACGGTATATTATGTAACTGTGAACTATAACTATCATGAACTGTTTAAATTAACGGAAAACTAACCGAAAGTTCGAAATCAGAAAGGAGTTTTGTGGAGATTTCAGTAGTTACATAATTGAAATCATGAATCATTTGAAGCTAGACCACCATGGAAAACCTGGAAGCACTAGATGGCCGTTGAGTGCTCTGGCGCGAGCCTGGTAGGTCCTGGGATCGTGGATGCGCACTGCCACTGAGGGGTTCCACAATAGGACAAAACGGCCATCCAGTACTTCCACGTTTTCCATGATGCTTTCAATGAGATGAAATTACTGGAATTATTAATTACAGAATTAATTCCCGCTCATTACTACACGATCCCCCCCTTATGTTTGCTTGACTCTAACACCTAATAACCTCTGACCTTT
>NW_017386080.1:315462-372001 GCF_000237925.1 Schistosoma mansoni | reverse complement strand
CAAAACAGATAATTTGTTATTGTCATTATCGATGTAGACTTGAAACTTGCTATTCTCTTCGTCCAAATACTTGAATTTAAACAACACGTTCGGATTGCACATTATTCATTTAGAAGTGGACAATTAATTAGCTTCAACAGCCTTCATAATAATAAGGAAGAAATGAATAAAGCCCTATCATTGAAATCATGCGTCAATTGAAGCGAGACCACCATGGGAAACCTGGAAGCACTGGACGGCCGTTTCGTCCTATTTCGAGACTCCTCAGCAGTGTGCATCCACTATTCCGCCTCGAGAGATCCGAACCCAGGACTTATCAGTCTCGCGCGCGAGCGCTTAACCTCTAGACCACGGAATCGACATCCAACGGAGTTAATGTATAACTTCGACTTCTAGTGGGAAGCAGTGACCAGTGGAGTTCAATCGGGTCAGTTGTGAGATGGTAACTCAGTTCTATATTGACAGTCATATTAATCTATAACTCCACCCCCCCACCACCACCACCACCACCTCTGTTATCCGTTTTTCTTTTCTCTATTGTTATTATTATTTCCCTATTTTCATATTCATATGTCATCATCATAAACTGTCGAAGTGTGCGTGCTAACCAATTAGTTGTTAGTAGTATATAAGTATATGAGTTCGAGACAATGTGGTGAATAATAATAATAATAATAATACCCCATCCCTCCCCTTTCACTTATCATTGTAATATGAACCACATCCCCACGCACACACACGCATACGCGCACCCACACCTACGCACATACACATATATATCTATGCCAAAAGGAGAAATTATGAAATGATCTGATTAATATATAGAAATTTTTAACCGTGCATACAAGTGCGTATGTGTGTGTGTTGTGTGTGTGTGTGTGTTTCCATGACTTGGTAACTTTGGTCACATAGGATGCTCAGGTATGTGTGTGTGAATAAATTACTCAAAATATATTGATATTTTATGTCTAATATTAAGGTTAATAGAAAAAAAGAATACCTTAGCAATTTGTATTGTTTGTTGTTTTTTTTTAATATTTTTTGTCGCCAATCTCTAACGTGCGCACACACACACACATAAACAACAAAAAAATCTGTCATGGGTAACGAAAATGAAAGAGGAAAGATTTTTTCTTTTTTTAAAAAAAAAACAAACAATCGTCCCCTTTCTTATCAAAAGCCGATATCAGTATACGTAATAATAATCATCATGAAGATATGAAAGAAGGAGATGCCTTGATGTCTATAATAAGAAATAAACCAATTTAATTAAGTAGATAATTGTCAGTAGTATAATTAGTAGTATATTTAACTTAATGGATAGTTCATAATTGAAGAGATAAATGACAGCGCCATTATTGTCGATTTTATATAACTGTATAGTAGAGGATAGGTGAAAAAAGTATAAAAAAAGTGGTGGTGGTGGTGGTGGTGGTGGGGAACCATAGAGAAACAGAGGGGGAAACAGTTTTTTTTTTTAAAAGAAAGCACCTGGAAGCAACGTAAACAATGACTATGCATTAACTTTTGGTTAGGTGTGAATACCTATGTTTGTATATCTCTGTATCTCTGTAAGTATGTATGTATGTATGTGTGTGTGTGTTTGTGTATTCATATATTACTTGAATATGTAGTAATTTAAGAAAACAAAAGGGTATTCCTGTTTCTACTTCTAATTTTATTCTTCTTCAATTGGCAGGTTTTATTACACGCAAACTTAGAACACGCAATACACATACACAGACACAAACACACAGACACACACACACCCATATTCCTTGTAATACTGACTATACGATTTGAAAACTACATTGTAAATTATCATTATCATTATAGTCAGTATTGGATAGTGTCTCCATTGTTTAAAATAACCCTACATTTAGTAATGTTTATTTGAATCTTCCCATTGATGTTTTAGGACTGCAACTGATCAGTCTCTAATTGGCATGTGTGCATACTGTGTGTATTGCCTGGATATAGCCTTAATTCACAAGCATGGTAAGCAAAGGTGGATAGTGGTTAGTGATGGAACGCAGTTCGACACGCGTTTCGTCCCATTAGGGACTCGTCAGCGAACGGTACTGGGTTCGAGTCCCAGAGTGAATATCAACAAGTCTGAGATGCAGGTACATCCAGCTGACGCGTCCTAAATAGGACGAAACGCGCTTTGTCCTAGATTCCACTACTAGCCGCTATCCATCTTTGCTTATAACCTTACATTGTTCATATAATAAAGTAATGTATGAAGATTTAGATGGGGACAACTAAATGGGTGTTTAAATGGAAAATAATAGAATATCTTTGTAAAATATGGGAAATATATACATTGGTAAATTTCCATCAGTTGTCTATCACATTCTGTATGATTCTTCAAGGTTACAATTCCTTTTTATTTCCCTTTCTATTCTTTTCAACATGATTTTCTCAACCGTTTGCACCATTGGTTCGGAATCAAGGTTTTCCAACTCCCCTAGGTGAACTTTTCGTGTCCACCAATCCGATCAAAGCACTGTACATTCGCTTTTCGTCCTCTCAGTTTTGTTAACAACATTAATGCCACGAGAAGGTAGTGAGTAGGACTTGTGTGGCAGAGGCTATATACGCGTGGCCACGTGAGAGCATTTGGAGAGGGAGAGTGGACTCTCCCCACTCTCGAGCGTACCAGGGCACTTTTCATTAGTTGATTTCTCAAAGTATCAAGTTTATTTTGTAAAAATGAGATGATAAATTAGTTTTGATTAAAACAAATTTATACATTATAAAATAAACATTGAATTATATGCAAAGATGGATAGTGCCTAGCAGTGGAAACGAGGACGTATGCTTTGTCCAATTTGGAACTCATCAGTTAGATGTATCTGCATCTCAGAGTTGATGTTCACTCTGGGACTCGAACTAAGTACTATTCGTTTCAAACACCATCATGTTATCCACTTCGAGTCCCAGAGTGAACACCAACTCAGAGATATAGGTGCATCCAGCTGAGTCCCAAATAGGATGGAATGCTCATCCTGAATTCCACTGTTAGCCACTATCCATCTTTGCTTAGAATGCTTTTGACTTAAGGTAATCTCGAGGCAATCCACACAGTATACGCATTTGCCAATAAGAGACTGTTCAATTACAGTCTTAAATATCAATGGAAATATACATGTAAACAGTCACAATTGATTAATCACCGCGTAATGATCTGAGTCCTACCTGAGGTCGACCGCTGCCCAGATAGCTCAGTAGTAATGTTTCTGACTGTGAAGCTGGGTGCCATGTGATTGAATCCATCAGGGAGCATCAGTTCCCTTAAGATTACAGATACACCTTATTAACGAGTGCCAAGTAACACAAAACCTGAATCCAAGATCTCCTGTTAACCACCTCCAACCATCATCTTAGCTCAACCATGTAAAGAATACTAAGTGAATTTGAATATCATTCATATTTTAATGAATAAAAAAAAATGAAATATTTCCCAAGGGGGAATACAATTGTAAACAGCACCCTTATAATAATCATAACATGCAATTATTCATTAAGTTTTCTTTTTATAAATCTGAAATAATTTCTTCCCTTATTTTAGTAGTAGTAGTAATAGTAGTAGTGGTAGTAGTAGTCGTAGTAATAGTGGTAGTAATAGTGACAGTAGTAGTAGTCGTCGTTGTCGTCGTAGTAGTAGTAGTAGCAGTAGTAGTCGTAGTCGTCGTCGTCGTAGTAGTAGTAATAGTAATAGTCGTAGTAGTAGTAGTAGTATTAGTAGTATTAGTAGCAGTATAGTCGATAATAATGATAAGAATGATAATGTTGATCTCAAGTGGTCTAATTGACTATAGGGAATTCATTTACATTCATATTATTCATTATAATAATGTTTATATTTTCATTCAATTAATCAGTATAACATTCTCTTTCACCTTATCCTTTCTCTTTCTTCTATCCTTTACTCATTCAATAGCCATTACCTAACTCCTTATTATAATCATATTCATATATAGAGAGATAGATAGATAGAAGGAGAGATATCTAAGTGAAACAGATTGAAAAATTTAAAATGGAACAAATTAAAATAGGTTACAATATTACCCATTGAAACTAAGATGAAGTATAAGTGTGTGTGTGTGTGTGTGTGTGACGGTTACTTACTTACTTACTACGCCTGTTACCCCAACATGGAGAAGCATAAGCCGCCCACCACCATTGTCCATCTAACCCCGTCATGGGTGATAAGATATTACCGTATAATATTTATCCTTAAGAAGTAGTTAGTTAGTTAGCTAACTAGCTGAGAGGTTTACATTATCCCTAGGGATAAATTGATCCACTTGAAACACAATTAGATATATATGGATACGTAGTTCAATACACGTGCACAGTATGTAACCTGTATATGGAATTGAATTAAATATCTCACTTTTACTGTTTATTTTTTTTTACTTTGTATGTGTATACGTTTATGTATAACAATCAGTGTGTGTGTGTGTGGATGGATGGATGGAGGGATGAATGGATGGATACATCTATATGATTATTTTCCTTTTACTCTCCTTCCGTTTCGTATCAATATTATCAAATATTGTTTTGATATATAGTTGAATTCATGAGTCAATTGAAGCTGGAACATCATGGAAAACATGGAAGTACTGGACGGTTGTTTCGTCCTATTGTGGGACTCTTCAGCAGTGTGCATCCATGATCTGGCCTCGTGAGATTCGGACCCAAAACACATCAGTCCCACGCGTGAACGCCTAATCTCTAGACCATTGAGCCAGCATCATAATAATCCGAATGTGCGGGGTGAGGTTTGTGGAGATTATAGTAATTTAAGAGTTGAATTCATGAGTCGTTTTAAGCTAGATATGTAGATTGGTCGAAGTAAGATATCATGATAAGAGGGGTTTTCTGTAGAGATTTTAAGTAATTTTTATATATAGTTGAAATCATTAGTCAATTGTTTTGATAGTTGAATTCATGAATCAATTAAAGCTAGATCATCATGAAAAACCTGAAAGCACTGGATAACCGCTTTGTCCTAGTATGGGACTCCTCAGAAGTGAGCATCCACGATCCCACTTCGCGTGCGAATGCTTAACCTATAGATCACGGAGCTAGCCGGCATCCAAAAGTGTTAATGTTTAACTTTAACCAATCCACGAAATTGCGCGAGCGTTTACCATTGTCTTCAGTGAGTTACTACTCCACAACAGATCCGGTTGAACTCCATCGGTCACGGTTTCTCCTTAGAACTCCAGGAAATACCTCTTTAAGTCAGTCACTAGTGAGCATATGATGATTATTGTCAGAATGGGGTTTTGTAGAGATTGTAGTGATTTATAATAGTTGAATTCATGAGTCAATTGAAGCTAGACCACCATGGAAAACTTAAAAGCACTGGACGACCGTTTCTATCTAGTATGTGACTCCTCAGCAGTGCGCACCCACGATCCCTCTCGCATGATCCATGGCGGGGAAATTAAAGAGATCATCACAGTTCCTCATTAACTTGTTTTCTTTATGATGTAAGGTTCTTGTAGTACATTTCACCATGAAATTTAGAAAAAAACTATTGTTCTCATAGTCAATACATAAGCTGTTATAACTTGTGGCCTTGTGCCTCTATCAATGTATATGATGTAATGATACCGCCAATTAGAGAACAATAAATTATCGGTCGGTCCAATGAAACATAAAACCTGTACGAACAGACGAAATTCCTTATCGGTACTTCTTTCTGCCTAGACCTTCCTGATGAGTCCAGAACACAAATCTCAGCCTTTGCTATACTTGGTTTATATACCAGCCAAACAAATAGTATCACACCACAAATTAGAAACACAACATTTGTACAGGATCCAGCCAAAAGTGGCTGTGAATATGGGAGACTGTAATTGATAGACAGGGCATAACTCAAGAATGGTAAATCGTATAATAATAGTCTATGGGTCAAATTCAAGCTTATAATAAGAGGAATATGAATATACATAGTTTAGCTAATTAACAATTACACAATAAGCATATGTGTATAGTATTAGTCCATGAATGGATCTTGTTATATCTAGGAAGTTCCCCTAGTAGTGATTGAATGGAATGTCTTCGGCTCTTTCTGGAGCTTCTTGAAACCACCTTCAGTTTGCCAACGAGTCATCCTTACAGATCCCAACAGTAACTAAATTATTTAGTATAAAACAAATCAATCAGTTAAGATATTACGTAATCATCTTGAATCTAAAGTACTAGAAACAAAAAACTCTTCATTTTGGTATCTAACTGACCAGCTTTCAATTATACATAATTGTATTCACGGTATCGTTGTTGTTGTTGTTGTTATTGTTTTGCCTAAGGCATTTATACAAATTAAATGATATGTACAGTCGGTCAGTCAGTCAGCTACAATGTAAGACCAGACACATACATTTATCCATCGGTTCAAGTTGCCATGTCCAGTGTACAATGTTTCCACTTGAATTCAACAGCCCCCCCAACACACACAGTCTAAATGAAATAAGAATTATATAATTTATGTGAGCAGATGGGAAGATCCAATTCATGGTTGTTGTCGACGTTGATGGTGTTGTTATTGTCTCTTTCTGTATTTTCTGTTAAAATCTTCAATAGATCCTTAATAGACCAGATGTATTTGATAGTAGTAGTAGTAGTATGAAGCTAGTTGGATATATATATATAAGTAGACTAAATCATTCGTATAACACACGTGTTATCCATTCGAATGACAGACGTTAATCTTGGACACGCTTATTTAATATGATTATCCATATCTATTATGTACTCTATACATATATATATATATAATGTCCAATGATCACTGTAAAGGCTTGTCCTTAACTGTTCATATCATCGAATAAGATAAGGGGTGACATAAACCACATTTTTATACCCTATTCTTTATGTTCCCATCCACACCCACCCCCTCCTTTTTTTTTTCTTTTCTTATATAAAAAATAATTAGATAATCTGTCAATTGAAACTCTTTCATTGAATGAATGAGTTAGTGAAGTCAATGACCATTATATATATAAGAAGGTAGGGGCAAAGATGGAGGAGAATTAAGGCGACGGAAGTTAATCTTGTTGTTGTTGTTGTTGTTCTTGTTCTTGTTGTTCTGACTGACCGATTTGGGTTTAATGTTACACAATGTCACCTTGAAATGATTGAAACCTCAGTTACGATTTAAATATTAAAAGTGAGTAATCGAATGGATAAGGAAATAATATATGTGATTATGTATCTTTGTAGGTGTGTGTATATGTGAGGAGATGTAAAGGCGCTGTGGGGGGGGGTTGGTGGAGAGCATACCCTGGTAAATAATATCCGTTAAGGAAGGAGAAAGCAAAGAAAAATCACAAAAAAATACTTCGATCAATCATATAAAGTAACCCCTACCTTTATTCAAGTTGAAAATATTAAAAAATTTTTTTAATGTTAAGGAATTATTTCTTTAGAACATAATTGAGACGATAGAGATAAGGGAGATATATAGTATGAAATTAACACTGAAAACATTATCATAGTTGAAATCATGAGTCTATTGAAGCTAGATCATCATAGGAAACCTGGAAGTACTGGATGGCCGTTTCGTCCTATTGTGGGACTCATCAGCAGTGCACATCCACGATCCCACCTCGCCAGATTCGAACCCAGAACCTGCCGCCAGAGCACGAGCTACTGAGCCGGTATCCAAAGGTGTTAATGTCTAACTTCAACCAATCCACGAAACTGAGCAACCGTTCACCAATTGCTGAGGAGTCCTATAATAGGACGAAACGACCGTCCAGTGCTTCCAGGATTTCCGTGGTGGTCTAGCTTCAATTGACTCATGATTCCAACTATGAAAATACTGAAATCTTCACAAAACCCCTTCTGACTGAAAACGTTAGTTGATAATAACAGATCACTAAGTAGTGATTAGTATATCTTATTTGTCTTTTAGAGGCCATTGGTCTAAATGACTCGATATTATTTAGATTGTTTAAACGCTAAGTGACTGGAAGTAATCAGGAGGAAATCCAGTTCTTCATACATTTCGTACTGGTTGATGCTCATTAACAATGGTATCTCGGAAGAATTGGTACTTCCTGTAGGATTCGAACTAGCATCATTCACCTTTATAGTCTAGTTTTCACTTCTTTATCTTTTAGATGAACATACTACCTGATCTATGCATTTACGAAGTATGCAGAATGAATAGTTGGTTTCTTCAAGATTACTAAGTATCATATTTGTACATGAGATAGGATACTGATCGATAGTCCAAACCAGAGTTAGAGTTTTTCTAAAAAGACTTTCCCATGAGCATTTAGTCTAAATGTCTAGTCAATGAGAAAGTGAACTTACTTACTTACTTACGCCTGTTACTCTCAATGGAGCATAGGCCGCCGACCACCATTCTCCAACCCACTCTGTCCTGGACCTTCTTTTCTAGTTCTATCCATTTTTTGTTCATTCTTCTCATGTTTGTCTCCATTTCTCAAAGTAATGTGTTCTTTGGTCTTCCTATTCTCCTTTGACCTTCAGGATTCCATGTGAAGGCTTGCCTTGTGATGTAGTTGGGTGGTTTCCTCAATATGTGTCCTATCCACTTCCATCGCTTCTTCCTGATTTCTTCCTCCACTCGAATCTTGTTTGTTCTCTCCCACAGTAGGTTGTTGCTGATAATGTCTGGCCAACGGATCCGAAGTATTCTGCGTAGACAACTGTTAGTAAACACCTGTATCTTCTGGATGATGGCTTTCGATGTGAAAGTAAAACAAATGTCAAAAAATGTAGTCCAATATGGGTTAATGTTCCATGAAGATTTTCTAGTTCATGTGCACCATTGGGTTGGAATCAGATTGAATTAACATCATTAGATGGTGGATCTTTATCATTTACTAACCCGGTTTAAGTAACAGACGTTTTTGTATGAATCTGCCCCTACCATTAGGAAGCACTGAGTAGGACTACTCCGATAGAATCTACAAACACTTTACAGTTTAAGGGAATTTTGTCAGTGAAATTGGATTCATCTTTTACCATATGAGGGTACTCGTGTATTTGAATCCTGCGTGTTTTGCTTTCTCTCAGTCTTAAGAGAGTTAATACTAAACGGTAAGAATAATGCTAACAATACGGATGACTTGATTAGAGCATACAGTACTACAATTTGGTCAAAGTTACTGGAACATTTTAAGAAAATAATCCTTTGAACTGACCATTCTATTCCATACACATCAACGAATGCAGATGAAGACAACTAGTGTAGTGTCAGTCTCTGTATAAGTAGACCTCAACATTTACAAGGGAAAAACCAAAATCCTGACAACACAAACGTAATCACATTTGATCGAGAAACATTAGACGTGGGGAAAGTTTCATGTATCTGGGTAGCATCATCAATGAACAAGGAGGATGCGATGCAGACGTAAAGGCGAGGATTATTAAAGCAAGGGCTGCATTCCTACAATTGGAGAATATCTGGAACTCAAAACAACTGTCAACCAATATCAAAGTCACAATCTTGAATACCAACGTTAAGACAGTTAGTTTTATTGTACGGAGCTGACACCTAGAGAACTACCACAAACATCATCAAAATAGTACAAGTATTTATCAAACAATTGTCTATGTAAGATACTGAATATCCGTTGACTGGACCATCAACAACAACAACTTACTGTGAGAGAGGATAAACCTACTTCCAGCTGAGGAGGAAATTAGAACAAGTCATTGGAAATCGATGGGACATACATTACGGAAATCACCAAACTGCATCACAAGGCAAATGTTTACTTGGAATTCTGAAAGGGAATGGAAAAGTGGAAGACCGAAGAACATACTGCATCGAGAATTATAAGTAGATATGAAAAGGATGAATAGCAACTGGAAAAGATTTCCCAGAACAAGGTTAGATGGAGAGTGCCGGTGTTGGTCTATGCTCCTCCACGAGGGTTGATGACAAGTGTAAGTATGTAGGTAAGGATGTATGTAAGACTGAAACATTCTTAAAAATGATACCCTGTTTTGAGCAATGGCTAAATTGGCTTTTGTGGCATTTCCTATCAAATAACACTTTTCATTATTATGTAATGTCCCATTGCACATAATCGATACTATAAAAGTACATTCAAATATGATCCAAACATGAAGGAATCTTTTTTTCCATTATCAGAACGAAAATTATGAAGATTGTTTAATATCATTAAGATCATGAATCAATTCAAGCTAACCAATCATTGAACAGTTGTATCAGTCTAGTATAAGATTACTTAGCAGTATACATTCAGGAAGCCATCACCGGGTATCGAACCAAGAACTACTACTACTATCATTACTACTACTAATACTGTCACTACTATTATTATTACTACTACTACTACTGTGGTGTGGTCTACTTATATCCATATAAGTAGTATATGGTGTGGGTCAGACATAGAATGTATTTTGGCAGAAGACCGATGAGGAAAGAACTGAAATGAAGCGCAAACGTCTGGAAAATGCATGAGCAATGGAATAAGAGAAGAAACAGTGAAGATTGAAACAATTGGTTGTTAATTTGCAAATTGACGGTTCATTGTTTAGTAATCAGAATTTATTGAGATAGTCTGTAATCTTTGCTTAAATACATTCGATTGTCCCCAACTAGTGTTCTGTTCACTACACTACTACTCCTATTACTACTACTATTACTATTACTACTACTACTATTACTACTACTACTTTTACTACTACTTACTTACTTACTTACTTACGCCTGTTACTTTCAATGGAGCATAGGCCGCCGACCACCATTCTCCAACTCAATCTGTCCTAGACCTTCCTTTCTAGTTCTATCCAACTTTTGTTCATTCTTCTCATGTCTGCCTCCATTTCTCAGAGTAATGTGTTCTTTGGTCTTCCTATTCTCCTTTTACCTTCAGGATTCCATGTGAGGGCTTGTCTTGTGACACAGTTTGGTGATTTCCTCAAAGTGTGCCCAATCCTCTTCCAGCGCTTCTTCCTGATTTCTTCCTCTGCTGGAATCTGGTTTGTTCTCTCCCACAGTAACTTGTTGCTGATAGTGTCTGGCCATCGGAGCCGAAGTATCTTGCGTAGACAGCTGTTAATAAACACTTGTATCTTCTGGATAATGGCTTTCGTAGTTCTCCACGTTTCCGCCCCATACAGTAGAACCGCCTTGACATTTGTATTGAAAATTCTAACCTTGGTGTTGGTTGATAATTGTTTTGAGTTCCATATGTTTTTCAGTTTATAAAATCCACCTGTAACTCCTCTGGGGGCTACTGACGGTCCCAAGCCCGGGTAAAGGAGGAGGATTGGGCATGGGGTTACCGACCCCATCCCGTAGAAAAGCTAACTCGCTAAAAAAACGTTAACCAGAAAAAGTAATTCAAACCATTTAAACTCTGCCCTGGGAGTTGAAGGAATAATTATGACGCCTCATGATGAAAGCCTAAATTTTTCTGAAGTCACGAGACCGATGCACCTTCTAACAACCAGAACAACACTCTTTATAGGTACATGAAACGTACGGACAATGTAGAAGACAGGGAAGACCAGTCAAATAGCAATGGAAATGAGGAGATACAATTTGGCAGTACTTGGAATCAGCGAAACCCATTGGACACAAACTGGACAACAAAGGTTAGGTACGGGAGAGATGATGTTGTATTCCGGTCACGTAGGGGAAAATGCTCCTCACACTCAAGGAGTTGCTTCAATGCTGTCCACAGAAGCGTAAGTAAGTAACTGCTACTACTAATACTACTACTATTACTACTACTAATACTACTACCACTACTACGACTACTACTACTACTACGACTACTACTACTATAACTACAACTACTATTATTATTATTATTACATCATCTGTCGAACAAGAAACAATGGGAAACAATTCAACAACATTATTTAACTTAATCATCATCCATAATCTAAGTAACAATAACCAACACTTTCCCAACTATTCAATGAATTACATTCAATATGAATGTCAATTTTGTTTGAACGCATTAATGTATCATTGTTTTGTTTTTTTTTTAAACAAAGAAAAAAGGTGGGAAAATAACCCATTTAAATGATTCATTTTATGAGTTAGTTATTTAAAACAATTAGATAGTTAATGAATAACTGTATTCACTGTTCCTTTCATTGGATCTATTCATCTCCAACACCCCTTCCCCCCCCCACACCTCTTATGTTGTCATAGTTAATAGATATAATAATAATAGTAGATAATAATGAATAAGAGTAATGACTATGATAACAACAATATAAAATAGGATTCTATTGTTTGGTTAATTTATATATATTTATATTATTGAAAATCTGAAAGGATTAGATGGTCGTTTCGTCTTAGTATGGGACTCTTTAGGAGGTGAGTATTCACGATCTCATATGTGGGACTCAAAAGCAGGATATTCGGTCAAGCGTGCGAACACTTAACCTCTAGACCACTGAGCTGGTCAACATCCAATGGTGTTAATGCCTAACTTCAATCGATCTATGATCTTATACACTACTGAAGAGTCCTATAGTAGGATGAAACGATAGTCCTGTGCTTTCAGGTTTTCAATAATGGTCTAACTTCAATTGACTCATGAATTCAATTATTAAAATGTTGTAATTCTTTAAATGTTGAACAATTGAAGGCCATTTGTGTGTATCTACTCATTCAGTGATGATAATGCTAATTTTTCTGTATTGATTACTTCATGCTAGTATAATTTCATTTCGAATGATTATGAAAAGAAATTGATGATCATGTGTAGAATTATTGCCAAAAATGACTAGCAATGATGGATTGTGGGTAACAGTGGAATCCACGACAAGGCGCGTTTCGTCCTATTTCGGACTCGTCAGATGGATGTACCTGCATCTCAGATTTGTTGATGTTCACTCTGGGACTCGAACCCAGTAACTTTCGCTTCAAACGTCATCACGTTATCCACTCAGCTACTGAGTCCTGATGGTCACTTGCTTGTGCAATGGGGTGAAGTTTAAATTCACTTAGTAATGTTTATTTGAATCTTCCCATTGATGTTTAGGACTGCAACTGGTCAATCTCTAATTGGCATATGTGCATATTGTGCGTATTGCCTCGATATAGCCCTGATTCACAAGCATGATAAGCAAAAATGGATAGTGGCTAGCAGTGGAATGAAGTTTGACGCACGTTTCGTCCTATTAGGGACTCATCAGCTAGATGTATCGGCATTTCAGAGTTGATGTTCACTCTGGCAATAGGCACAGTATGCATATATACTAATAAGAGATTGATCAATTGCATTCCTAAACATCAATAGGAAGATTCAAGTCAACAATATCAAGTGAATTCAAGATCATTATTTCATCGAGATGTATCTAGTTGAGAAATCATTTTTATCATTCAGACACAAATATCAGCTGGAAAATGACTGGAAACTAAGGATTATTAAACGTTCCACTTAAATATGATTGATTAACAGTATGAAATCCTAATTCCATACACAGGAACGAACTCTGAACCTTCAAGTATTTTTACTAACGTCATATATTTTCTAGTCACATTCTACTTATGACCTGTCGGCATGCTTCCGGATGCTCTTAAACGGGTGTCGGGAGCGGACGGCACCTTTACTTTGAACAAATTTGAGTACTCAAATCAGGCCTGTGTGCCTGAAAATTTTAGCGTGGAATAATGAAATTGGACTTCAGTTCTATTTTGTTGGTTTTGGGATCCGAAGTAATGTTCAGCCCCCAAATGCCCTGGTACGGCCGAGAGTGGAGAGAGTACGCTCTCGCTCTCGAAATACTCTCACATGGTCACACGTATATAGCCTCTGTCAGGGAAGTCCTACTCACTGCCTTCTCGTGACATTACTGTTGTTTACGAAATTGAGAGGACGTAAATCGATTGTCCGGCGCTTTAACCGGGTTGGTGGTCACCGAAAGTTCACCTAGGGGAGTTGGAAAACCTTGATTCCAAACCACTGATGCGCATGGGCTCCAGTATCCTGAGGGAACAAATGGCGTATGAATCAATCGTTGGTCGCCGACTACCATGTGACTGCATCTCCTTACGATGCTCCACTGCCTTATGGATCAGATCTTTAGGTCAAAGTCTGTGGGTGTGGTCCCCTAAGAAAACCACCTGTTTCAGTTTGAACACCCGAGCAGTATCACAGCCCTTACACAAATCAAATGCTATTTTGGGCGTATATATATCTGGTGCCCGTTTGTACCAATATTTATGTGTTTATATAAATAAATATGATATAGTTGAGATCGTGATTCAGTTGAAGCTAGATCACCATGAAAAACCTGAAATTACTGAACGACCGTTTCTTCCTATTGTAGGACTCCTCAGCAGTGCACATTCACGATCCCGCCTTACGAGATTCGAAACCAGGACCTATCAGTCTCATGCGCGCATGCACTTAACCACTAGACCTTTGAGCCGACATCTACTGATGTCAATATCTAATTTCAACCAATCCACAAAATAAATATGACATAGATATATATTTTCATAGTTGAAATCATGAATCAATTGAAGTTAGACCATCATGAAAAACCTGAAAGCACTGTTTAACGACCGTTTCGTCCTATTATAGGACTCCTCAGCTGATGTTCTAATAACAGTAAGTTATCAAATATTCATACAACAGTAACTTAGACAACTAATCAACTAACTTATTTATTCATTTATTTAAAACTCAATATTATGTATGTACTAGTTACTCCCAATATATATTTCCTCTTAGGAACATAAACACTAAAACTACACACGTGATTGTATATTCCCATAATGTGTTCCCTTAATTTTAATCATGAATAACCATTTCATCTTAGTGATTAAGATGGAGTATTATCTCTGTTTGTTTCCTTCTCAGGGAATGAAACCTTTTTTTTTGGTTGCAACAATTTTTTGGCAGAAAAATACAAAAAAAAATTTTTTTCTTTTTCTTTTTAAAATAGTCAAATTGTAGATTACTCACGAGTTTCAATTTAAAGGGGAAAATTAGCTTAGCAACATGAAATAGGCAATACTTTTGTGTCATGCCTATATATGCAGCTAGCGTGTTTTATATTATTTAGAATATTAAAAAGGGAAAAAAAAGGAATTGGGGGTGGGGTGAAAGAATGACACGTGAACCATATGTCACATAGCAACTTGAAGAAATGGACATTATTGTTCATTCATCATGGTAATTTGTTCAGATACACTATGTAAATATGTATGTTTGTATGTATGTATGTATGTATGTATGTATGTGTGTGTATCTATGTATATGTACCTTAGCTACTCACTTGCTGTATAATGAATATTTCTCACATTTCTATATTATTATAATAAATGATTATAGATGAAACTATTTAAAGTGTGTGTGTGTGTGTCTAAGAGGGGGTTGGGAAAGGGTAGAGATTGAAGAAACCTGAGTAAAAACATATTGAGTATATCCATGATGTTAGTAAATGGTTTAAAGTAATTTGAATCCTCCTGTTCAATATATTCAAATATTCAAAATAATATATACATCTTATTGCATAAAATTAAATAAGCTAAGGCTTGGTTGCTAGTTGTCATGATGATGATGATGACGGCGACGATGACGAAACTTTAGTCGTATGAAACAATAAATTACTCTGGTAACTGACGTTTTATACAATGGACACACAATGGAATATCATCTATTGACAGATGGGTTCAATATGGTAATCTGATTAGTAACATTTTTTTTTACCGAAAACCATATCAAAAAGTGGGGGGTGGGGGGCGGGAGAATGAAAACCAAAAATCGGTTTCAATTTACTTATAACTATGATCAAATCAAATAAGTAAGAAAATGATCATTATGATCAGTATACCCTTACATGTCTGTGTGTGTGTGTGCATGTATGGGGGGTATGGATGTATCTGGGCTGGAAATATCTATCTATCCTTTGGAATTTCATAATTCATTTGATCATGGGTCAAGTTGATCAGATTCAATTTATTCACTATGATGCCATTGATCATGTATCAACTTGATTATAATCAAAAAGTTTAGTAATATACTACTGATTTACTTAATAATATTAATTAGCGGGGGGGGGAGGCTAGTGACTACTGATCAAATAGAGAATATGGTGATTTGAGTAGTAAAAGGAAAAAGAAAAAGTAACAAGATACATGTGATTGTATAGAATAGAAAAATAATTGAATAAATGTTGAAAGCGTGAGTCCATTGAAGCTAGACCATCAGGGAAAATCTGGAAGCACTGGACGGCCGTTTCGTCCTATTGTGGGACTCCTCAGTGGCAGTGCGCATCGAGGTTTTCCCTGGTAGTCTAGCTTCAATTGACTAACGCTTTCAACTATGAATATACTAAATCTCCACAAAAAATCCCTTCTGATAATTGAATAAATGTATATAGTGAATTCTTAAACTTGATTGAAATATGTTTCTAGTCAGATTGTTAGTATTGTAAGCAAAGATGGATAGTGGCTAGTAGTGGAATCCAGTTTGACGGGCGTTTCGCCCTATTTGGGACTCGTCAGATGGATGTACTTGCATCTTAGATTTGTTGATGTTCACTCTGGGACTTTAATCCAGTACCTTTCGCTTCAAACGCCATAGCTTTATCCATTCGGCCACTGAGTCCTGATAGCCACTTGCTTGTGTGATGGGATGAAGTTTAAATTCATTTACTATTGTTTGTTTGAATCTTCCCATTGATGTTTAGGACGCACGTCCTGGGTTCCACTGCTAGCCACTATCCATTTTTGCTTATAATGCTTGTGAATTAAGGCTATATCGAGGTAATACGCATAGTAAGCACATATGGTCAATTAGAGACTGACCAGCTGCAGTCCTAACACATCTATGGTAATATTCAGACAAACAACACTAAGTTGAATTTAGATTATTAGTAGTTTAAGTAGTATTATATATACTTAACTTAGTGATTAGAAATATGAGACCATTTATTAATCTGATTGAAGTAAATAGGATTTCTTAGTAGACTTTAATCTACTTAATTAATGCAATAGATTGTTATCACTTATCATTTATGTTTAAACTCAAATGTGACAACGATGACTCTATCTATCTATCTATCTATATATCCTTACTTACTTACTTACTTACTTACACCTGTTACCCCTCGTGGAGGAGCATTCTACAGCATTCCACATCCAACCCTGTCCCAAGCAATCCTTTCCAGTTATTTCCACTTAATATTCATCCTTTTCATATCTGCTTCTATTTCCCGGTGTAATATGTTCTTTGGCCTTCCTCTTTTCCACTTCCCTTCCAGATTCCAAGTTAGGGATTGTCTTGTAATGCACATTAGTGATTTCCTCAATGTATGTCCTATCCACTTCCAACGTCTTTTCCTAATTTCCTCCTCGGCTGGAAGCTGGTTTGTCCTCTCCCACAGAAAGCTGTTGCTGATAGTATCCGGCCAATGCATGTTAAGTATTTTGCGTCGACAACTGTTTGTAAATACTTGTACCTTCTTGAAGATGGATTTAGTAGTTCTCCACATTTCAGCTCCGTACAGTAGGACTATCTTGACGTTCGTATTGAAGATTCTGACTTTGAAGTTAGTTGAGAGTTGTTTTGAGTTCCACATGTTCTTCAATTGTAGAAATATTGCCCTTGCTTTGCCAATCCTCGCCTTGACATCTGCATCCGACCCTCCTTGTTTATCAACGATGCTTCCGAGGTATGTGAATGTTTCCACCTCTTCCAGAGTTTCGCCATCAAGTGTGTTATTGGGTTGGTGTTCTCTGTGTTGTATTTGAGAATCTTGCTTTTTCCTTTGTGTATATTGAGGCCTATTGATGCAGAGACTACTGCTACATTTGTTGTCTTTGTCTGTATTTGTTCGTGTGTATGAGAGAGGAGGGCTAGATCATCTGCGAAGTCCAAATCGTCTAATTGATTCTGAGAGGTCCATTGTATTCCGTGTTTCCCTCAGATGTCGATGTCTTCATAATCCACTCAATCACCAGAAGAGGAAAGAGGAGAGCAGACAGCCTTGTCTGACTCCGCTACTTACTGGAAATGCATCTGTCAGCTGTCCTCCATGCACCATTTTGCACTGTAGTCCATCGTATGAATTCTGGATAATGTTGACAATCTTTTGAGGAACTCCATAGTGTCGAAGAAGTTCCCATAATGTTCTCATGTCCACGCTGTCAAACGCCTTCTCATAGTCAATGAAGTTGACGTATAGTGATGAGTTCCAATCAACTGATTGTTCAACGATGATCCATAGTGTCGCAATCTGGTCTGTGATCTATCTATCCACCACTCGAATAATCTAATAATACGGTCTGTAACTTCAACCCTATATAGTATAAACTCAGTATGTCTTTAAGATTGTAGATCCATCTTATTTACAAGTACTAACCGTAAAGAAATCTAGATCTACGCTTATTTTTAACTTACTGATCGACCACCAACTAAATTAATAATTAACCATTCAAGTCTCAGTGGCTACATTGTAAATTTGATTAACAGAAACTGATCAGTGTTAAAGATCTGATCTGACCGGTACTGGTTCGTACTTCTTACAGCATTAACCAATTCACACTCCAGCTTACAATAGACTAATCATTTGTGATATTTTATGTTATAATATAAATAACAATGTAACTAACTACTTACTTACTTGCGGCCCAGCACCTCCTGGTATGTCAGAGTTAGTGTTTTTTTAATTTCATTTCAGTTGTTCTCTGTATTGGTTCCTCTTCCCTGAGTAGATCTTGTAAGATATGGAACTTAATACTGTGAGCTAACTTGGATTTGTTGAGTTTGTTAGCATGTCTAAGGAGATTTGTATTAAACTTTTGTGGTGCTAATTGTCTAACTATCAGCAACAGCTTTCTGTGGGAGAGGACAAACCAGCTTCCAGCCGAGGAGGAAATTAGGAAAAGACGTTGGAAGTGGATAGGACATACATTGAGGAAATCACTAATGTGCATTACAAGACAATCCCTAACTTGGAATCTGGAAGGGAAGCGGAAAAGAGGAAGGCCAAAGAACATATTACACCGGGAAATAGAAGCAGATATGAAAAGGATGAATACTAAGTGGAAATAACTGGAAAGGATTGCTTGGGACAGGGTTGGATGTAGAATGCTGTAGAATGCTCCTCCACGAGAGGTAACAGGCGTAAGTAAGTAAGTAATAGTATAACTGTCCAGTGCTTCTTTCTCTTCGGTTTTAGATTAGTTACCACCAGGTGATGATCTAAAGCTACATCAGTTATTCTTTTTGTTCATACGTCTTCCGCGAACCTTCTAAGTTTTATTTGATACAGTTGTGATTAATGTAGTTTACGGAAGTGTGGTCAGGTGAAACCCATATAGCGTTATGTATGCGTTTGTGGTGAAAATTGGTGCCACATATAACCTTGTTTTTGAAATCATACGGATTTACCAGTCTCTTATTATTCTCGTTTCTTTCTCTTAATCTATTTCTCCAAATGATATTATCATACTCGAATTTTGGGGTTTAGGTCTCTTATCAGAATGTTAGGGGCTTCCATGCAATTTAAGCTCCTCATAAGTCCGGTTTTTATCGTCTTCCCTGCTGTCATTTTTGGGCCATAGTACTGGGTAGCATTCATTGTAGTCCTCTCGTTCTTTGTTTTGAAGAATGCTTTGATAGTTCCGGATTCATGAGTTTCCCATCCCATAAGTGCCTTTCATGCTTCTTTGGACAGCATCAGAGCAACTCGCGCGGCGCGCGCAGAGCATTTTCTTCTTCGTGACTATAGTACAACAGCATCCCTTCCGAATCAAATCTTTTCTGTCCAGTGTCCAATAGGTTTTACTAAATCTGAGAACTGCCAAGTTGTATCTCCTCATTTCTGTAGCTATTTGATTAGCCTACTCCTATTTTATCCGGATATTCCATGTACCTATATTCATTATTACTCTGGTTGTAAGAAGAGGCATCGGATTCATAATTTCCGAAGAATCTCGACTTTCAACATGAAATGTCATAATTCTTCTGAATGAAGATCCTACAACTCCCAGGACAGATTCTAAATAGTTTAAATTGTTTATTCTGGTTAACGTCTTTCTGGTAAGTTTGTTTCCTATGAGGTGGGGTTGCTGACCCCATTTTCAACCTTCCTCTGTCTGGGCTCGAGACCGAGAGTAACTCTAGAAGGGCTACAGGTGGAGTGATAAGTACTCTTCTCAATAAACTAGCTGGTAGATATGAGATCTTACCAAATCAATGAAACATCTATCGACGGATAGTTGTCTACAATCTTCAATGGAACTCTTTAAGATCAAATCAGTGAAAAGAAGCCGTTTATTTTATTAGTAAATATGGCTACATAAATTTCAACTTTGGTATAGACATAGACAGATAGAATTCAGTTAGTTTTTTCTAGTCTTTTATTTAAAGGTCAACAATGTTTAATGAAAACCGGACGATAATCATTGACTATTGTGAAGGTAATGAATACTATTCCGTCAAAGAATAAAGCATTCGGAATGTTATAGATTTTGAAATCTTGTGTCCTCTGAGGGAAGCATCATCGATGAACAAGAAGGATCCGATGCAGACGTAAAGGCGAGGATTATCAAAGCAAGGGTCGCATTCCTACAATTGAAGAATATCTGGAACTCAAAACAACTGTCAACCAATATCAAAGTCACAATCTTCAATACGGATGTTAAGACAGTTAGTTCTATTGTACAGAACCGACACCTGGAGAACTACCACAAAAAACATCAACAAATTGGTACAAGTATTTATGAAACAATTGTCTATGTAAGATACTGAATATCCGTTGACCGGACCATCAACAACAACAACTTACTGTGAGAGAGGATAAACCTACTTCCAGCTGAGGAGGAAATTTGGAAAAGACGTTAGAGATGGATAAGACATACATTACGGGAATCACCAGACTTCATCATGAAGTAAGCTCTAACTTGGAATGTTGAAGGCGAACGGAAAAGAGGAAGACCGAAGAACATACTGGTTCAAAAATCGCAAGCGGATATGAAAAGAATGACTGGCAACTGAAAAGAACTGGAAAGGATTACTCAGGACAAGGTTGGATAGGGAGTACTGGTAGGTGGCCTACGCTCCTCCACAAGGAGTGGTAAGAAGCGCTAGTAACTAAGTAATTGCCCTCTGAGCTGAATGCTTTAATCATGAAGCTTTTGCTATATTTCTAGACAGCAACAACACAAACTTTTAATGGAAGTGATGTATTCAGATTTCTCCACAATCGACTAGCAGTTTGTTCTGTCATTCTTGAAATTGATTGATTGCTGTTGAAACGTATCCTGTTATTATTTGCTTACACTTGAAGAGAAATTCGAGTAGCGTACCTCCATCTGAATCTTATGGGATGATATTGTCTAGAAAGACAATGAAAGTTGTATGATCAAACCAACTAGCTGAGAGAACTCAATTTCAGCAAAACATTATAAAATATACTTGGACAATATACTATCACCAGGTAAACAGTAGATACATTTTGACGACCTTTTACGGTCATAGAATACTTCAATGCCAGAAAAAGGTCTTGATTTCGAGTCTCACGTGTGGGATCGTGGATGAGCACCTCTGAGCAGTCTCATAATAAGACGAAACAGCCGTCCAGTACTTCCACGTTTTCAATGGTGGTCTAACATCGATTGATTGGTGATCTCGATCAAAAAGATTATTCATTACTTTAGTCAATGAACATTTACACATTCTGACTATCAGCTGCAGAAAAAATGAGTTTGGAAAAAAACTGACTGAATATACAACTTTAGTCAAACATTCGGAGGTGTGAAATGACGTGTAATACAACTAGATAGCTGAGAAAGGTGTGATGTTCTGAATATGGAAAACAAAGATATAACATTTGTGCTATCACATATGACGAGTATTTTGATAGGAAAGAGGTTGGTTTTTAGGTGGTATTAATTGCAGGCTGATTTAAGTAAGGGTGTCATCGTAGTTTGTAACTTCTCGACGACCAACACCTATGAACACTACAAACATTAAGTCTAGAAAGTTCTTATTTGGTAGAGAGAGAGCCTAACCCTTAGACAAGTTAGTTGAAATTCAGTGGTTCAAATCTTCAACTGTAGTCAGTTCTCAATTTAGCATGATGATTATTTAGTGCAATTGATAACAACCCTATCACTTACAACATCACCAAAACCCACCATCCAGAAGCTCCTGTTAAAATCAAGCTAAGGTATCTAAACTTAGTTCACCAGTTAGCAAGCGATCGTTTTGTTGTTGAGAAGTTTAATCTATGGGTAATACCCATCATCTTGTGGTTCTGAGCTCGATCCCTGGTGGTGTTGGGGATGAGAATTTAGGGATCATATAGTAAGACGAAAGAGATGTCCAGTACTCATTGGTTTCTATCGTGAACCTAGCTGACAACAATATATGACAGAATATGATCTACAAATTCTGAAAATTCACATGAATTTCTCAACAATACTATGTTATTATCAGAAGGGGGGTTTTTGTGGAGATTTAGTATATTCATAGTTGAAAGCGTTAGTCAATTGAAGCTAGACTACCAGGGAAAACCTCGATGCTCACTGATGAGGAGTCCCATGATAGGACGAAACGGCTGTCCAGTGCTTCCAGATTTTCCCTGATGGTCTAGCTTCAATTGACTGACGCTTTCAACTATGAAAGTACTATGTTAATAACCTGTAATGAGACATTAGACGCGGCTAAAAAATATGTTTGTCAAAACGTACTACTTACAAGTAGTTTACAAAGTTAAGAATATGTTTAATGGAATTTCATTTCTAGGATTCGTTAAAAATTCAGACTTCCACACTAAAAGTGTGATTCTCCAGGGAATTAGCAAATTATGAAGTCAACCATCCTGGGAATGAGACGATGAATGAACAGAAATACTGAGTGATGATTGGGTTGGATTGGAAATACACTGAATTCAAAAACATAAACTATTGAACTTCAGACTAGAAGTATAAGTTCTAGACCATGCCTGTGCTTTCATATCTCCATCAAATCCTCCTTGTTTATCGGAAATACTGTCCAGGTAATTGAAAGTTTCCACTACTTCCAGAGCTTCCTCATGAAGTGTGATTGGGTTTGTGTTTTATGTGTTGTATTTTAGGATCTAGCTCTTTCACTTGTGTATGTTGAGGCATACAGCTGTAGAGTCTGTTGCTAAACTAGGTGTCTTTACCTGGATTTATTGGTGTATATGGGACAGAAGAATAAAGTCATCTGCAGGATACAGTTTGTTTAGCTGCATCATAAAGTCAGAAATAGTTACAGTCCTTTGCACAAGGTCGAACAGGAGGTTTGATGTCCACTCTCCATAGACATAACACGACAGCTATTTTGGACTACCTTCATAACTCTGCCTGTAACCTTTCCAGGATTACTGTCAATCCGAAATCGAGATTAAAAAGGGTTGAACATAGGGTCATCAATTCCGCCTCATAGAAAACAAACTTACTAGAAAGACGCTAACCACAATAAATAAGTTAAACCACTTAGAATCTATCCTGGGAGTTGAAAGATCATCACTCAGAAGAATTATGACATTCCATGTTGAAAGTCGAGATTCTTCGGAAATCATGAATCCGATGCCTTTTCTTATAACCAGAGGAATAAGCAATATACATGATAAACTTCAAGTTCTTTATAATAGTTGATTAGTGTATACACACTAGAACGGTATTTGTAATATCTAGACAGTTGGAAGAAGAGATGTTCTAAGCATGGGAGATTACTATTTTAACCTATTATAACTTGTATGCCTGACTGCCCTGTTTATATATGACGTGACTATGCCGTCAATTAGAGAGCAGCGATTTTATTGATCGGACCAATGACACACGAAACCCATACGAGCAGTCTAGAGCACTTGTCGGTTCTACTATCTGCCTAGCTCAGGTAGTTAAGTCCAGAACACCAATAAAAGCCTCTGCAATAGGAATCATTGTATTTCAAACATACTGGGTTTATATACCAAACAAACTGACCACATCGTACCAATAAAATAGAAAGTAACATTTATACAAGATTCAGCCAAATGTGGCTGTGAATGTGGGAGTCAGTAATCAATAGACTGGGGATAACCCAGGAGTGGTAAATCATATAATCCTAGTTCATAGGTCAAAACAAAGCTCATAATAAGAGGAACACGAATATGAATAGTTTAGCTACTTAACAATTATACAACAGGAACAACACATATCATATTGGTCCATAAACAGTCCTCAAAGTTACCATTCATAATTCTCTCCGGGATATAACATAACTATTATCTAATTACTATTTGATGGTGATTAACAATGAGTCCCTATCCCATTTTATTCTATTTAGGAAGATTTACTTCTATCTTAAACAGTTCTAGTATTCTGATTACAGGTACACTTTGCTGACGAGTGCCAAGTAGCACGAAACCCGGGTCCAGGGTTTCCTATTCACCACCTCCAACCACCATCTAATCTCAACATAGTGCACGCAGTGTCGAGCCACCTAGACTAATGTCCACATCGCAACTTGATCGATAGCATTCGACCAGCACTAAGAAGGACTCGACACGTATGACATTGATCACCACCTAGTGATCAATCAATTGTGATTATATCTCAGTCCTATAGGAGGTCGGTCGCGGCCCGAGTATCTCAGTGGTAACGTCTCTGACTGTGAAGCTGAGTGATACGGGATCGAATCGGTCAGTGAGCACCAATTCCTTCAAGATTACAGGTACACCTTGCTGACGAGTGCCAAGTAGCACGAAACTTGGGTCCAGGGTTTCCTATTGACCAACTCCAACCATCATCTTATCTCAACTGAGCTTTATTAATAAATACAATCAAAATATTGTAGATCTGATCTATAACAGTGAAGACAGTATAGTTTGTGATTAATACTGGGGGATTGATATTTTAGTAGTTGAATTCATGATTCAGTTAAGGCTAGACCACTATAGAAAACCTGGACACACTGACCGCTATTTCGTCTTAATATGGGACTCCTCAACAATGTGCATCAACGATCCTACACATAGGACTCAAATCCAGGACTTTCAGTCTCTCGCTTGAACGCTTAACCTCTAGATCACTGAGCAAGCTCACATCCAACGGTGTTGATGTCTAACTTCAATCAATCCATTAACCCCTTTTTAATTTTCTCATTTCAATGATACTGATCATAGATATAATACTTAATAATTTCATTGTGTATTCATTTTTAAAAAAAGTATTTTTAATTAGTTCCAATCTAATCTAATCTGCCTCCTCCTCCCCACTCAGAAACAAAGAAAGGAAGAAAGAAAGAGAAGATCCTATTTTCTGATAGAAATAATGTATTCACTTGAAACTTTTCATTTTTATGTCAATCAAATTATTGGATGATAATGAAACTTTGAATTTTTATAATAATAATGATAGTAATAGTAATAGTAATAATAACGATAGTAGTAACAGTAGTAGTAGTAGTAGCAGTGGTAGTAGTCGTAGACATAGTAGTAGTAGTGGTAGTCGTAGACGTAGTAGTAGTCGTAGTAGTCGTAGTCGTAGTAGCAGTAGTAGTAGTCGTCGTAATAATAATAATAGTAGTACTAATAATAATGAACCAACCCAATTTTCGGATAAATAACACTCAATCATATTCATTAAATAGGTTACTTACTATATAAATAAAATCAGATATAAATGACGCCAAAACTATTCTAAAGAATCATCCTTTTATGATGTTCTTATCCTGTTTCACAGTTTGTTTAGTTTTTCAATGGATGAACATAATGAACAAAATTGATTGTATTGGCAGAAATAACTGTATACAATGATGCAGGTATACTACTACTACTACTACTACTACTACTACTACTACTACTACTACGACTACTACTACTACTACGACTACTACTATTATGATTACTACTACTACTACTACTACTACGACTACTACTACTAATATTACTTCTACTACTACTACTACTACGACTACTGCTACTACTACTACTACTACTACTACTACGACTACTACTACTACTACTACTACGACTACTACTACTACTACGACTACGACTACTACTATTATCATTACTACTACTGCTACTACTACTACTACTACTACTACGACTACGACTACTACTACTACTACTACTACTACTACTACTACGACTACGACTACTACTACGACTACTACTATTATGATTACTACTACTACTACTACTACTACTACGACTACTACTACTAATATTACTTCTACTACTACTACTACTACGACTACTACTACTACTACGACTACTACTACTACTACGACTACGACTACTACTACTACTACGACTACTACTACTACTACTACTACGACTACTTCTACGACTACTACTACTATTACTACTACTACTAATACGACTACGACTACTACTACTACTATTATCATTACTACTACTGCTACTACTACTACTACTACTACTACTACGACTACTACTACTACTACTACTACGACTACTACTACTACTACGACTACGACTACTACTATTATCATTACTACTACTGCTACTACTACTACTACTACTACTACGACTACGACTACTACTACTACTACTACTACGACTACTACTACTACTACGACTACTACTACTACTACGACTACTACTACTTCTACTACTACGACTACTTCTACGACTACTACTATTATGATTACTACTACTACTACTACTACTACTACGACTACTACTACTAATATTACTACTACTACTACGACTACGACTACGACTACTACTATTACTACACACACATATGCACACTAGTACTAATACTGTTGTGAATATGTACACACGAATGTGGACAACAGTTTGGATTTCGTACAAAATTGTAGAATCTTTTCTTCAAATATGGGAATCATGTATTGAATAGTTTATTAACAACTTTTTATCATTTGTCCTTAACATTCTGTATGATTCTTTCGACTCATTTTTCTTTCCTAGTTCCGCTTCTGTTTACTTCAAGTAGACCTTCACAACTTTCTACTGTAAGGTTTTCAACCTTTACATATCTGAGCAGCATCATTGATGAACACGGTGGATCTGATGCAGATGTGAAGGCACGGATCGGCAAAGCAAGAGCAGCATATTTACAACTGAAAAACATCTGGAACTCAAAACAATTGTCAACCAACACCAAGATCAGAATTTTCAATACAAATGTCAAAACAGTTCCACTGTATGGGGCCGAGATCTGGAGAACTACGAAAGCCATCATCCAGAAGATACAAGTGTTTATTAACAGTTGTCTATGCAAAATACTTCGGATCCGTTGAACAGACACTATCAGCAACAAGTTACTGTGGGAGAGAACAAACCAGATTCCAGTGGAGGAAGAAATCAGGGAGAAGCACTGGAAGTGGATAGGACACACTTTGAGGAAAGCACCCAACTGCATCACAAGGTAAGCCTTCACATGGAATCCTGAAGGCCAAAGGAGAAGAGGAAGATCAAAGAACACATTACGCAGAGAAACAGAGACAGACATGAGAAGAATGAATAAAAAACTGGATAGAACTAGAAAAGAAAGGCCCAGGACAGAGTAGGTTGAAGAATGCTGGTCGGCAGCCCTATGCTCTATTGGGAGTAACAGGCGTAAGTAAGTAAGTAAGTAAGTAAGTAAGTAAGTAAGTAAAGTAAGTAAGTAAGTAAGTAATTATATCTTCATCATTAATAAGATGATGATTATCACAAATAGGTCAAAATTGAAACTTCTTTGAATAATGAAATCAATTCAGAGTACTCTTTTTTTCATGAACTAAACATATTCAGTTTATCATAATCATTATTTTATTGAATATTTACAGATTAGACTTATAAACACTTTACCTTTATTCAAGAATAAGTTTCTAGGATCATGTTTAGAAAACTATGTAAAAGTCTTTCTTTCAATCCTTCCTCATTATTTCTCATTACAATTATATATAAATTCATAAATAAGACTAGAGGTAACCTCTAGTACGGGTGTTGAACGTCCCAGGTGCCGGGTGGATGCGGATGTTGGTGCCCCGGCAGGTCGACGGAGCTATGGAGGTCAGCGCACCGCAGACTCGACATTCTGACGGAGAGTTTGGCACAGACTGCAGTGAAAGAAGATAGTGGCATGGCGAGCAGAACCAGAATCCTTCCTCATTATTTCTCATTACAATTATATATAAATTCATAAATAAGACTAGAGGTAACCCCTAAAAGGTATTAATCACCTTGCTTTTATTGATTTAATGATCATTCAATGAATAAATTAGATCAGAAATCTTTCTTTCTAATTATAATGTGATGAAAAAGAACACGAGTGAGGACAATCGAATGTATTTGACATGAAAATTACAGACTATCTCATTAAAACCTAACAACTATACAGTAAACAGTTAATTTGCGAAATATCAATCAATTATGAATAATGGCTAGCAGTTGAATCCAGGGCACACGTTTCGTCCTATTTGGGACTCGTCAGCTGGATGTACCTGAATCTCACTCCAGGACTCGAATCCAGTACTGTTCGCTTCAAACACCAACTCTGAGATTCAGGCACATCTAACTAACAAGTCTGAAATAGAACGAAACGCACGTCCTGGATTCTACTGCTAGCCATTATCCATCTTTGCTTACAATGCTTGTGAATTAAGTCTTTATCGAGGCAATACGCACAGTATGGACATATGCTATTAAGAGACTGATCAATTGTAATCCTAAACATCAGTGAGAAGATTCAGATAAAACATTACCGATTGAATTTAATACTAAAGTATGTTTCCATTTTAAAAGTAACAATCGTCTGTTATGAGACAAAATGAGAGGAAAAAAGGGATAAAGAATAATTAGCAAACATTAGTTAACTAAAAAATTTTTTGACTACTTATTACTTCCTATCCATGCATTCTATCATTATTATTATTATCGTTTGCGTTACTCATTCCTACACTCACATACCCATCCATCCATACATACAAGACTTCTCAATGATCATCAACGTCATCGTCATCCTCCTCCTCTACTTAATTATTACCTACATTATGCTTCTCATCCCTACACTCACATTCCAATCTATCCATACTACCAAACAAATACATACATAACTCTTCAATGATCATCAATGTCATCATCCTCCTCCTCCTTCTCTTCCTTATTACCAACATTGTGCTTCTCATTCCTATACTCACATTCTCATCTATCCATACTACCAAACAAATACATACATAATTCTTCAATGATCATCAATGTCATCATCCTCCTCTTCCTTATTACCTATATTGTAATAATGATCATTGTATATAGTAATTCTAGTGTGAACATCGATTCATTGAAGTGGAACCAAATAATTTTCATTCATCATTTGTCTGAAAGAATAAATAATAAAATAAAAAGAAAAACGAAAGAGCAATGAGAATAAACAAAACCACGAAAAAAAGGAAGTTTCCTGTCCAGGATTAGAATATTCGTTACTGTTGTCATTATTACTATTATTATCAGTAGTAGTAGTACTAGTAGTAGTAGTAGTAGTAGTAGTAGTAGGGGTAGTAGGAGTAGTAGTCGTAGTAGTAGTAGTAGTAGTAGTAGTAGTAGTAGTAGGGGTAGTAGGAGTAGGAGTAGTAGTAGTAGTAGGAGGAGGAGGAGTAGGGGTGGTAGTAGTAGTGGGAGGAGGAGGAGGACGAGGAGTAGGAGTAGGGGTAGGGGTAGTAGATGTACTGATGTCACAATGAATGAGTTTGGTATGTTTAAAGTGTGAAAAGAATATAAAGAAAACTACTGAATTACAAGTCAATCATACAATCAATAATTTGGATACGGTGGAGAAAAAAATAGACAAAAGATGAAAGACCTGAAATTTAAAGATGAAATGATCATCATCATAATCATGATAATGATGGTAATAGAGAGGAAAGAAAATAACTGTCAACTTGTAATAAGATGTCATAAAATCAGCTGTACTCACCCCCCTACTATCCATGAAACTAATACTGGAAAAAAGGATCAATTTAAGATGGGTATCTTAGAGAATAAAATATTTTCATTGTAAAATGTATCAAACGGGCAATTAGGTTGTAGATGGCGTCGAGTTGCGATGGACTATGATCATCACTACAAGGAGATTACGTGCCAGGTATCGAGTCGGATCCCTCGGTAAGCCAAACACCAGAAGGCTGTTAACGGTTGAAATGATGTATATTTGTTGGCGATTTCGTGGTATCGAAAGAATACCGAGACGTGCCAAAGCTTACAAGCGGAACTGTCAAGCGTTAGCGAAGGAAAAGTGTCTTCGGTACAGTTGAACAAACAAGTGCAGTAAAACAATCACTGGTACAATTGGTTATGATGATAATTGTTTCCGTTATACCAATCGCGTTCTCGTCACAAAAGTACGTCACAACAAGGTGTTCAAAAGTAAGAGAGCATACAAAATCACCAACAGAAGTAACGGAGAGTATCAGAAAGGTGACTTGATTATACCGTAAAATATTGCCATTAAAATATTAGTTGACTAAATAAAATCAATTAACAGTGAGCACCAACATGGAGACTTATTAGTGTAATGTTAATATAAATTTGACCTACATTTTCGAAATTTTCTAACAGCTTAATATACCTAATTGTGCAAATTCAAATCGTGTATTATTCTGTGTAAGTTGGTCTGTTTATTTAACCGTTTACGACCGGTTATATATGTTCTGTTATCTCAATTGATTGATTACTGGGTGGCGATCAATGTCATATGTGTCGAGTCCTTCTTAGTGCTGATTGAATGCTATCGATCAAGTTGCAATGTGGCCACTAGTGTAGGTGACTCGACACTGCGTGCACTATGTTGAGATAAGATAGTGGTTGGAGGTGGTGAATAGGAAACCCTGGACCCGGGTTTCGTGCTACTTGGCACTCGTCAGCAAGGTGTACCTATAATCTTGAGGGAACTGGTGCTCCCTGACGGGTTCGATCCCGTGTCTGTTCTGTTGTCTATTTGTACTTTCTTCTATGGAGCTCTGAAGTGAACTGATCGATCTTCAATCCATTTAAACTCTATTCATTTTTTATGTGCCGAGGAACTTCCATGTATTTGGATAGGTAAAATCAAGTCTAATTCCAGACACAGAAAAATTGGGAGCTCATTTTTCTCTTGGTCTACTACTGTAAGAAGGCAAATTATTGCCTCTCACAATCTTTTTGTATCCAGACGGAAGAGTCAATGCATTCAATAAAAGTGATGTCTGATAATCTCGTAGTATGTGGAGAATTATTTGCTTCGTTTGGATAATAGCTGGAAGGTAAGCCGACATTTCCTCCGTTTAGTAATCAGATACCGTTGATTTTATATGAAATCTCTCTTCTGCTGAAAGAGATGGTCGATCTTTTATTATGGTGATTGTTTATTTTCCCAACTACCTTTAAATTGTCCGGAACATGAGTGTGTTCCGTCAACTACTTTTTAGTAGCTTCATATTCCGTAGACTACGTGACCTATATTTTGCAGCACGATATATCACACATCTCTAAATCTTTCTGTAGTTAGTGACCTTCTCTTTCACTGAATGGTCCTTCACTATCAAAAAGCAGTGTCTGAGTTACAAATTCTATTATCATTCTGATAAACTGTAGAAAATATAGAGAGGAATGTTGTCTACTGACTTTGAAAATAAATGGTATTATTTTGAACTCAAGTGAAATAACTAATTTTGAAGTGAATAATTCGTTTCACTTGTGATTACAATTTCTCTACCATTGCTCAACCGCTATTCGGATGAATATCTTCTCATTTTCTGTCACCTGACTAAATAATACCAAGACGAATTGGTGGTTATTATCATTCGTCCTCTCATAACACCCGCTCTTGTGTAATTTTTTATTGACGTGCGCCCTTCTGACCTCGTCCTTTTGATGCACACCCTTCTACGAGCGTCCTTATTTGAGTAAAACAAAATCCTGACAGAATTACACGTTATTTTACAAATAACAAATTAGAAAAGTACCAAAGGCATAGTCAAAGACAATTCGTTTAAGTAAAGTAGATTGTTCCTTTTTCCGCTGTTAAAAGGTGTGCTCTTTCCCAACATGTCTATATAAAAGTCTGTTATCGATTTCCACAAATTTTGTTAAACGGATCTGGTACCTTGTTCGATCTCAACTAAGTTGTAGGGTCCAATTATTGCTTAATTTCGTATAAGATTTCCGGTTACTGATTGTTTCCATAAGACCCCATTTGTTTCGTGTTTCATACCTGCCAATACTAATTTAGGGTGATTTGGACTTTAAACAAGAGTAAATTCTTACAGATTGACTTGTGGTCAGAAAAGAGAAATATATCGATCGATGAGCTGGATGAGGTTGTCCCTAAAGTGACTATGCAGTGGCATTGGCTCTCAACTACACGACCTTTGAAGCCAAACATATGACAACCTAAAAGATATACATTCAAGATTTGACACTCAGAGAAGATCAGGGGTGGTAAAAGCAGGAGAACTTAATCGGGACAACATGATTCATCCATACGAGTGTGGTGAATATGTAAATCGTCCCTTTTTGTGTTAAATGTGTTATTCTGTCCCCAGCCCGAACGCGTTATTCGGGAGAGCTATGCAGCATATTGCTGATTGTCACGATAGGGCGAGTAAGTATAGACAATGACGTGACTAACACGGGGGATTAAATATATCTTCGAACCTCTTCAATTCCGACTTCTAATTTGACTGGGTCGGCATACTTCGATTTTATAAGGTATCACTGGTTAATGTGCTGTCAAACTCCAAATACTGGTGGCATATTCACGGTGAATAAAAGAGAAGAGATTATTATTTTTCATTAACTTCAGGTTCCGCTTAAGTTGTGCTAAAGCTTTTTGTCTACTTCAGTGATAAGACCTACTTTCCTTCTTTCTAAGGAAAAAGATTGTTAAATAAGTTATAAATGAATCTGTTCAAGACTATCAACTTAAACACTGTGTTCTCTCTAAATCCAACATGGATTTCTCCCTAGTAAATTATGCAATGTTATTCTGCTGGTGGCCTAGAATAGTTAGAACATTACTATCCTAAATACAAGAATCTCCAAGGCACTCGGCAGAGCATTTCACAGACTTTTATACTTGAAAACGAAACCTGTGGGTATGAGGTATGTTGTAATTTAAAACGACACTGGTGTACTGCCGGTATGGTATGCATTATGATAGCGAATAAATTACCGTTTGCTATTTGTCATGACAGAAAAAGACTAATATGGTGCAATATAAGGTAGGATGCAAGACTTCAGGCGAGCATTTGTAGTAGGCGTCAAGTCAGGGTTGACCACGACCACCACTACAGGAAAACTACGTGCTAGTTACTAGGTTAGATCCCTCCGTAGGCCAAATGTCAGAAGGCGATTGAAGGTTGTAGTAAGATGTATTTGTTGACGATCTCGTGATATCGAAACAACACCGGGATCGTGCCAACACTTTACAGGCGAGACTACTGAGCGTAAGAGAGTTCGTGTAAGGTTACAATGTGACGGAAAGTGTCTTTTTGGTACACTTAGACAAACAGTTAAAGTAATACAATCACTGGTACAATTGCTTATAATAATAATTGTTTGCGTTATACCAATCGTGTTCTCTTCATAAAAGTGGGTCACTAAAGGTTTATCAAAACCACAGAATAAGTTCAGAACGAATACGCTTACCGATTCAAAGATATACCAAAACACAATGATATATATAATTAATTTAAATGGTATGTAATGAAATTTAAGTATGACAAAATGGCGGCATTTGATACAACTTATTAGATAATTTTACTTATTTATAAAATTTTTAATATCAATAGAATCAACTGCTTTCGTCAACAAAACTATTGGGTTACATTTCGGCCTCTTGTTGACAAGTTTCTAATGATTAACTGGTTGGTGAACTACTATCAAAACCGTTTTCGGTGTTTGCTTGAGGACTTATGTCAGAAAATCCCTTCAAAGAACAAAACCGGAAATGCAATTGCACTGAGTAACAAGCTATACTGAAATAGCCTGGAGACACTAAGATTTTAACGTTCTTAGTGCAATGAGAGTAGATGGAAGTTCACTACAATGCATGGTACCACTCAATTTTCATGTAGTATTTGTGCTAGGTGATGATTACTTTATACTTGACTGAGTGCTTATTACAAATTTCAAATAATATACATTCACTTGTGCTCATTATGTTCTACTGGCCTAAAGTTGGATTATTCTGGAAATTCTTAGTCATCACATCGACTCGACTACTCCTAATTGTCATGTATTTCCATACCAACTGATCACCAATTGCTTTAACTACTTACTAGTAACCGATTAAGGACTAATCAGAGGAAGATAACGGAAACTCAAGCAAGAAATTGCGTGATTTGTCGCGGTGAAGACCTACAAATTATGAGACATTTTTGTAGAGATAGTGCTAGAACCTTCAGCTGATCCCTGAAAAGAAAGAATCAACTCCTATTTTAGATTCATTTGCAGACCACTCCATATACTTTTAAGTCTTCTCTACCTTTAGTGCTGATTAATATTTTATAATAATATCATGAACCACGTCTTTAAGAAAGTAAGAACTATCTCATCTTATTTACTCAGTTAACAAAAGACATATCGGTAGTTTCATTTTGGAAAGGACAAGAGGCTTGATGGCCTTTGTTTGTCCTGGCAATGATAGTCTCTCAGCTGATCCAACTTTCTTTTGAAAGAGTAGACGGATGGAGCCTCAACCGCGTGCTGAGGTAATGAATTCCACTCGTTGATGATTCGATGGGAAAGTCGATAGTCAGCTGGCAAGTAACTTGTTCCGGGTTTTCGAACTTTTTTGGAGTGTCCTTGTAAATTTTCTGTTTTGGAAGATAAGAAAAATGAGGGCATATCATGTGCAAATTTACCACTAAGTAATTTGAAAACTGTAATCAGGTGACCTCAGTAGAGTACTGAATTTCTGGAGAGGCTACTGGATAATCCGAATGGGTCTGTATATGTATTAAGAGAACTTTTTATTGAGTTTCACTCTTGAAAGACTACTGTCATACTCCTGATACAGAGAAGAAACTTAAAATCCTTCGGCAGACAGTCGATTGGTATTTCATAAATTATACTAAAGAAATTCATAAAACTGATGCTTGATCACGTTCTCTGATATTCCGAAGAAATCCTATAACTTGATGTATTAGTAGGTATAAACACATATGTAGCTAGGCTACTGTTTAACCGCATTCGGTGTGAGCTACTCTCTGTTTTAGCGCACTAGTCAACTTTGACCTTGGCGTTGAAGGTATTGTTAGGACTGTTATATGAAGTTCTCGCAAGATCTTGTTCCTGATTATTTCCTTGATTAAGCCCCCAAAAACCCTACAGTTAAATTCTTCGACTCAATGTTATTTCTTGTCATTGAATTGGTAGATGGCTTTATCCTCGATGTAACTCGATTTCCTGTATTTTGTTGCCAACATATTTTAGTTATCGGTCGGAATAATGTTTTCATGAATACAGGGTGTTCATATAAGATCACGATATGATTTTAAATAGTGTTTCAAACTCGGTGGACACTATTTAGTAAATATCTGTTTTCCCATTTCCCGATTGGATATTTTTGGGATCACTAATATGTATATTTTATCGTCGACTGTAGCCATATGACATTTCTGCACATTACAAATCTTTAGAGTTTGAGCTCAATACTCAGTATAAACATTTCTGGCACTAACTGGTTCATATTCCCTAAAACTTACCTGGAGTTATCGGATGTAACAATCTACGCTATGGAGTTTGAGTTGCATCAAAGTACTTGTGCTCGTTTTGCCTCGTTTTTCAATAAAGGATAATTCAGTTGGTATAAGGACTTCGGAAATTTATGATTTTAACATAAAATCGGCTTTACATTGAGGATATCAACATGAGCAAGATACTATATTCGTAACGTCACCAATATCCTCCCTCAAAACGTATTTCTTATCGTTCAGATCGTCTGCAGTACAGTTAAAACAGACCCTTCATTTTTTGCAATGTTTCTATCGATCGGTATTTTTCCTAGACTTATATTTAGTAACAATAAACATCTTATAGTTATTCTTACAGGGATCGATTGTTTCACTTCCACCCACTAAGAAGTATTGGAAATACTCAAGGTGATTGTAGACTGGCAGTTCCCGCTTGTCGTTTTGAAATCCTCGTAAATGAATTTCAGTTCCTGTCATCCAGCACAAACTGAAATATGGGGACTCACATGTTGCTTCAAAGTATATTCCAGGCATGTGTGTGCCTGGTCCTACGTTGTAGCTTACTGACCAGGCTGTTTGTTGCCGGTTGCTATAATAGTGCGGTTGAATTTTTTTGTCCACAAAACCATGGATTCTATCCTAAGAGACCATTAATGCCTACTACTGAAAGTCCTACCGTAAAAGTAGCTGACATCTTCATATCAACATGTAACAAAACCCAAATAGTAAATTTTTGGAGAGCGTCAGACACTAGTTTGAAATCGGTTGACTTCCCACCACCCACTATTTCCAATTGAGAAGTTTTATCGCGAATCTTTTTATCCGCCAAATACAGTTAAATAAAAATGATTCCTGTTATTTCCAAGGACAGGTTTAACCGTCGACTGGTGAAGTCAGACTTCTTTCTCAAATAATAATGTGAATTCAAAGAATATTGAAAAGTCAATTCGATCATAAAAGACTTTGTAGTTTGCGATTATCAATAGTCTAGTTGTAGAGCTAAATAACTTAATTAGCCTTAATATTCGACTGTTATCGGAATAATTTCGTTGTGTAGCTGCGTAACTTTGATGTACTGACTAAATTTAGGGTATCAGTATGTGTGCATATCACATTCCTCTTGTAATGGTGGTTGGGTTGAAGCTACTTTTCTAAGCAACAAATTGCTGATACAGCTTTCAAAAAGCCACTTAGTTGTAATCTTTATCTAAAGCAAAAAATCCTTATAGTTATTCGTAAGCTTCATATAATTTCCAAGTGGCTTGGTTAGAGATGACAGGCATAAAATGTGTAACGTAATCTAGCAATTACTTGGGGACCGAATCTTATATTTCGTATTGATTAGAGATGCTGCCTAGACCTAATGAGAAAGGCTTCAAACCCAGGGCCGCCTGTCTAAAATCAAAGATTGAGACATCAACCTCACTTATAGTCGATCAGCATTGGGGTTAATAAACACGAAGTTAATCTGATTAGTTTTTATCCTGCTTTTTTTCATGCTTCACACTCATCTAATGTTTAATTTTTTCAACAAGTTTATTACGGTAAGAATCGTACAATAACTATTATGGATCCCTCATTCATAATAAAGCTGAACAACATAGCAGAAAAGGTAGTATCTTTCATTATATCTCACTAGTTACTGTTCATATAATTTTAGTATAATTATGAATTCCGTGATTGTGACATAGTCGATTTAACAGAGTTTTCAGTCACTAAAACAGGGGGTAGATAAATATTTCTTATAAGACTTGAATGTTGCCTATAGATTTCCTGTCGTCATTACCAGATAGTATATTATCAGATGATGAAAATTGTTGTGATGTTGAAAATGTCCAACCATCTATTACTAAAACAGGTATTGAGTCCAAATACATTCGATGAGTTAATTTATACTACAGGGTCTTCTACAAATACTACTATTATTGGCACATGCAGTGATACAGAAAAGGAAGAAGAAGAAGAGGGAGAGAAACGAGAAGTTGAAAGTCCATTATTTAATGAAAATTCCAAAATGGTAAGATTTACTTTAAGTTTTCAAATAAAAGTTTTGATTGTAGGATTTCAATGGTATAAAAGCTGCCTTATCTTGTAAGTACGAAATATCTTACAAATGTCTTGTTATTTATAGCATTGGAGAAATCAGTATCTTCTTGGGAAAAGCGAAGGTTTCGTCAAATTAATGGGTCAAACTTACATACGAGCAATAGCAGTAGCAGCGGTAGAATCAGTCCTACTCCAGGTAAACTTTTTAGGAGTAAATTGATTGCAGCTTCTGTTGCAACTCAGTATCAAACCGACCTAGCTTCTAGGCTAGCTACCATCCCATCGAAAAGTCTAGATGAACATTGGTTGGAACCGCATGACGCCATGAAAATGGCGAGTAAAGTCGCTTGCGGCTTCACGAAACGTCCCGCTCATAAACACTGGGTTTCTTCAGGCTCCTTACAACTCATCGAAGCCCGTCGGTCTACTCCGGGTGATCTCGAGTTTGACCACAAGCGAAGACTGTTACAAAATGAAATCGGGAAAAGTTTGCGTAAGGACCGAGAAGTCTGGTGGTCGGGGCGTGCCAATGAGTTGGGAGCAGCAGTTACATCTGGTAACTCTCGGAAGCTCTTACAACTCACTGGCAGCAAGAAGTCTGGTGTGGGTGAAACAATCTGTGAGGACGACAGGATACCGATCACTAACATTCATCGACGTCTTGGACGATGGGCAGAATTCTTTGAAGGGCAGTTCAACTGGCCTGCTGCTCTGACAACATCGATCAGATTATCCTGCCCTCCATGGCCGGTGGCGACTGATCCACCAAATGAGGCGGAAGTCCACAAGAAACTCCAAATTTTGAAACGCTACAAATCACCGGGTCCAGATGACCTACCTCCGGCTCTTTTTAGAGATGGTGTGACTTTCTGGTTAAGGAACTGACTACATTGTTTACAAATGTTTGGGAGCTAGAGAGTGTTCCAACGTCATGGAGCGAGTCGATAGTTGTCCCTGTCTTTAAAAAGGGTTCACGTCGTTCCTGTAACAACTATCGGGGGATAAGTCAACTTCCAATTGCGTCCAACTATTGGTTTCTATCATACTTTGTAGGTTGTTTAAAACCCGAGAAAGATTGACTCGCGGGGAACAGGCTGGTTTTCATTCTGGTCGAGGATGCATTGATCATATCTTCACCCTCCGCCAAACGTTAGAACACCGTTATAATTATCACAGGCCAACAATCGTAGTGTTTCTTGATATCAGGGCTGCCTTCGATTCGTTGGACAGAACTGTCCTCTGGGATTGTCTATTGAAGAAGGGTGTGCCTGAAAAGTTTATTAACATTTTAAAGGTCCTATATACAAGAACCTTAGGCAGAATGAGGGCATACAACCAATTTTCTCCATTGTTCCATTCAAGTTGTGGGGTTAGGCAGGGTTGCCCAATCTCACTATTCCTCTTCAACTTTGCCATCAATGACATTCTGGAAACAGCTCTGATAGACGTAAGTAATGACGGTGTGGATCTGTTGCCTGGAGAAAGACTTCTTGACTTTGAGTATGCGGATGATATTGTCTCATTGTGCGACAATGCCCAAGGCATGCAATCCGCACTTAATCAGTTGGCAATCAGTGTCCATAGGTACGGCATGTGTTTTGCACCCTCCAAGTGCAAAGTACTTCTACAAGACTGGCAGGATTCTAATCCTGTACTCACCCTGGATGGTGAGCAGATTGAAGTAGTCTAGAAGTTCGTGTATCTAGGTAGCTGCATAAGTGCTGGTGGTGGCGTGAGTGATGAGATCGATGCACGTATAGTGAAAGCCAGAGCGGCTTATGCCATTCTGGGCCATCTTTGGGGCCTTCGTGATGTTAGTCTGACTGCAAAAGGTTGGATCTGCAACGCGTCGGTGAGAGCAGTTTTGCTCTATGCTTGTGAAACCTGGCCTCTCTGAGTCGAGGATGTTAGACGACTCTCTGTGTTTGATAATCGCTGTCTCCGAAGGATTGCTGACATTCAGTGGCAACACCATGTTAGTAATACAGAGGTTCGGCATCGTGTGTTCGGGCGCAGAGACGATAATTCAATTGGTGTCACCATCTTGAAACACCGACTTCGGTGGCTTGGACATGTTCTACGAACGTCTTCCCAAAGAATTCCACGTCGTTCATTCTTTGCCGACACTGGGGCTGGTTAAAAAAAGCGGAGAGGTGGTCAGTGTATGACATAGTGTCGTGGTATGAAAGAAAGCTGCATAGGACTGGCTTCTGTTGGTCCTTCACGACCCTCTGGTTGAGGTCCGAGAGATGGTGCAACACAGTGGCTAGAGACGTTATCAGATATGGCTCAGAATATAAACCAGTGGCGATCCTGCTGTAACCTTCTTTTACTTTTCTCATAAAAAGTGGCCGTAACTTTTTCAACTGAAAGAATTCTTTCTGGCTGTACCTTTCTCTTTCTCCCATTACTATTATTATTTCACTACCATTTTGTTAAGCTCTTTTACTAACTTACTTGACTGACAAAGTTATCCGGACACTAAAAATTCGTCTTATTCACTTGATATTGTTACTTGAATCTTCTCATTGATGTTTAGGACTGCAATTGATCGGTCTCTTATTGGCATATGGGCATACTGTGTGTATTGCCTCGATATTGTCTTAATTCACAGGCATTATAAGCAAAGATTTCTTCGCACTATTATGATCACTATTCTGTCTGTATAAACGTGTACACTTGATCACACGTGACAGCTTATCCACATATCTCTAGCTAAAATGTCAATCGCTTAAATATCGCTCGACGAATCATTCTCTTCCCCATGTATATATGTACTCGAATCCTACTAATAGCCCTTTTCTTGCCTTGCTGTACCCTTATTCAATTCGACTATAAATTTACCTCTATATTCGCTCGGTCGCTCGCACATATTCGTCTCCCTGCTCGAAACTCACTCGATGTACTTGTAGCTTTATTATCTGTGCTATCCGCTGATAAACAGTAGTCGCCGCTTCTTATTGACTTCTGATTTCAAAACCGTCAGGCTTTGTGTAGTAACGGTTTTCTAGGTGGTTGACTGACGAAGCTAAGCCACTATAAACTTATTTCATATTTAGTCAAGATATGCTAAAATTACGGGAAAATATTTTATACTACTTACTTTTTATTAGTAACAATTTCAACCGGAAAGGAGTTTTGTGGAGATTTTAGTAATTTTAAATAGTTGAATTCATGAGCCAATTAAAGCTAGACCACCATTGAAAACCTGGAAGCACTGGATGACTTTTTCATCCTAGTGTGCCCCAAAATACCCTGGTACAGCCGAGAGTGAGGAGAGTCAGCTATCCCTCTCCAAATGCTCTCACATGGCCACGCGTTTATAGCCTCTGACAGCGAAGTCCTACTCACTGCCTTCTCGTGGCAGGGGTGTTGTTTACAAAATTAAGAGGACGAAAAGCGAATGTCCGACGCTTTAGCCGGGTTGGTGGATACGGAAAGTCCACCTAGGGGTGTTGGAAAACCCTGATTCCAAACCAATGGTGCATATGGGCTGACATCAGTATCCTGAGGGAACAAATGGCGTATAAATCAATCGTTGGTCACCGGCTACCATGAGACTGCATCTCCTCACGATGCTCCACTGCCTTGTGGATCAGATCTTGAGGTCAAAGGCCCCAGGTGTGTTCCCCTGAGAAAACCACCTGCTTCAGTTTGGGCACGTGGGCTGTATCATCACAGCCCTCACACAAATCGAATGAGATTTGTGAGGCGCATATATATCTGGTGCTCCTTTGTACCAATACTTATGTGTTCAAATAAATAAATCAGTCATCCTAGTGTGGGACTCCTCAACAGTGTGCATCCACAATCTCGCCTCACTCAGGATTCGAACTCAGGAGCTATGGAATCTTGCGGGCGGATCATCCAGTGTTTCTAGGTTTTCAATAGTAGTCTAACTTTAATTGATTCATGAACAATTTCAATATTTTATCCATGAATATAAGATCTTTGTATATTGCCTTTACAGATGACAGGAACTACTCTCGAAATACAATACCACCATCTATGAAATCTAAAAATAATCTCCATTATGTTAAAAGACTTACACATAAAGTAAAATGGAAATCTCCTATGGAAATATCAAAATCAAAACAACGTGTTATTGAATGGTTAAAACATCAAGAATCGTATATGTCACAATTTATTATGTGAATAATGAAAATATTATTGATTATTAATTTGTTAGTAGTATATTTTATTCTTTAGAAAATTACTTCCCCTATTGTACAGAATTTATATAATTAAATAAATAGATGATATTATAATGATATTCTTAATATTTGGGAAATCAATAAAGTTTGGACACTTCAGAAGTTTGGATCGTTACTTACTTACGCCTGTTACTCTCAATGGAGTATAGGCCTGCTGACCAACATTCTCCAACTGCACTCTGTCCTGGGCCTTTCTTTTCTAGTTCTATCCAATTTTTGTTCATTCTTTTCATGTTTGTCTTCATTTCTTGGTGTAATGTGTTCTTTGGTCTTCCTCTTCTCCTTTGGCCTTCAGGATTCCATGTGAGGGCTTGTCTTGTGACGCAATTGGGTGCTTTCCTCAAAGTGTGTCCAATTCACTCCCAGCTCTTCTTCCTCTGCTGGAATCTGCTATGTTTTCTCCCATAGTAGGTTGTTGCTGATAGTGTCTGGCCGACAGATCCGTAGTATTTTGCATAGACAACTGTTAACAAACACTTGTATCTTCTGGATGATGGCTTTTGTAGTTCTCCAGGTTTCTGCCCCATACAGTAGAACTGTCTTGACATTCGTATTGAAAATTCTTCTTGGTGTTGGTTAACAGTTGTTTTGAGTTCTAGATGTTCTTCACTTGTAAATAGGCTTCTCTTGCTTTGCCGATCCGTGCCTTCACATCTGCATCAGATCCACCGTGTTTATCAATAATGCTGTCCAGATATGTAATGATTTTTACATCTACCAAAGCTTCTCCGTCAATTGTGATTTGGTTGGTGCATGTTCTGTTGTATCGGAGAACCTTGCTTTCTCATTTGTGTATGTTAAGACCTACTGCTGCCTACACTGGTCGTCTTCTTCTGTTACCACTTTATACTGTCACTTCAATTAGGAACTAATTATCACTTTCCTGTTATGTAACAGGCTAATGAACAATAATTAGTCATTCGGTGTAAATTCTGAAACTACAAAACTCTTAAAGCATTTTACATTTTAAATAGGTAGTAGTATCAATAGTGTAGTGAAGTGTAAATTGTAGATTCGAAATATTAAGCTTAGAGATCACTCAGGGTATGGAGCTCATTGTACATCATTGGTTTGGAATCAGGGTTTCGCAATTCCACTGAGTGGACTCACTGTGTCAAACAACCCGGTTAAAGCGCGGACATTCGCTTTTCTTCCTCTCAATTTCGTAAACAACAGTAATGGCACGAGATGGTAGTGAGTGTCTGTAAACGCGTGGCTGTGTGAGAGCATTTCGAGAGAGGGGGTGGGCCCTCTTCACTCTCGGTCGTACCAGGGCATTTGGGTGTAACTGTTATAATATCAAATCAGTTTAAGTAGTCAGTTTCCTTTCATCTTTTTATCAGACTCAGAATGCTAAGAACCTCTTTTAAAACTGCTATTAGGTTATAGATACACTTGTGTTCTTATTTTATATCTCGTATTGGCTCACTCGTACACACGCTATCCTACTGTGGTGTGTGCTACTAATTTCGACAGTTATAAGTAGTATGTATCACCAATTGAGAGTGAAATGTCTGGCGACAGAAAGTCGTGAAGATCAAAGAGAGGAGAACGCGAACAGAGAATGATTGTTATGGAAACGAAGGAACAATCAGGTGTGCGACAGTTGATTGACATTTTTCAAATGACGTATTCACTGTATGGTTCTCAGATTTTACTAAGAGACTGTAATTTTTGGTTCAAATACATTTCGTTGTCCCCACTCATGTTCCTATTTACTAAACTACAAGTAATCTTATTTATCCAGAACTTGGTCTAATTTGATTGTATTTACTTACAATGTCGTAACTTTATTTGTGACAGCCAGAAATTTACTTCTCTATTTCTAGGATGTTTACAAATATTTCAGTATCTTAGTATATAGATATGTTATGGAGGTTTATATCCCTTGCAAGGGTTACTTCATATTAGAAATGCTTTAAGTGAGTGTATGTGAAAAGATTTTACTTACTTACGCCTGTTACCCCTCGTGTAGGACCATAGGCCACCCACCAGTATTCTCTATCCAACCCTGTCCTGGGAAAGTCAGTCAGTCACAACATAGAACTTCGTCCTGGGAAAAGATTTAACTATCAAGTATATTCTCCAGTAACTTTATTTATATACAACACAATCTTTGATATTACTTACTTACACCTGTTACTCCTCGCGGAGGAGGAACATAGGCCGCCCACCAGCACTCTCCATCCAACTCTATCCTTTCCAGTTGCTATTCATCCTTCTCATATCTGTTGCCATTTCCCGACGTTGTGTGTTCTTCAGCCTTCCACTTTTCCGCTTCTCTTTAAGAATTCAAGTTAGGGCGTGCCTCGTGATGTAGTTTGGTGATTTCCTCAATGTATGTCCTATCCATCTCCAGTATCTTTTCCTAATTTTCTCGGCTGGAAGTTGGTTTATTCTCTATTGCAGTAGATTGTTGCTGATGGTATGCGGTCAACAGACATTCAGTATCTTACATAGACAATTGTTTATAAATAATTGTACTCTGTTGATGCTAGTTGTGATCGTTTTCCAAGTTTCAGCTCTGTGCTATAGAACTAACTGTCTTAATGTTCGTATTGATGATTGTGACTTTGATATTGGTCGAAGTATGTTTTAAGTACAATCTTTGATATGTTGCATATAGCAGGTGGAAGGTTAATAATGAACATATTTTTTTGGGTAAGAAACTGTATTTCTGACACTTTGTGACTTAATGTAAGCCAATTACTTATTTACTCATTGAGATATATCAGGAAAGTATACTTATTTTAATCAGTTTGTACAACCTACTGATAATAGGTTTTAAGTAGTGTAAAACGTCGGGTCACGATTTTATATGACTTACGAGAATCAGAGTAGTTTCTATGGTCAGATTGTGTACGAATCGATCAGATCTTCACAGCCTGTCAAATATTAGAGCACTGGTGTAATTATTATAGGTCAACAATTACTTTAATTCTTGACATGAAGGCTGACTTAGATCCGTCGGAGATTATCATATGGGATGGTCTGTTGAATAAGTGTATTCCTGAAGTGTTTATTAACATCTTAAAGGCTCTGTACGCACATATTTAAAGCAGAGTGAGTACATAAAACCATCTTTCTCCGTTATTGCATTTCAAGAGTATATTTGGACAGGATTGACCAATCTCACCATTACTCCTCAACTTTGATGTGGAGATTATTTTGGAAATAGCTCTGAAGGAAGTACGTGATGATCTGTTTCCCGGGAAGACTTTTAAACTATAAGTATGACGATAGTATTTCCCTATTACGCGATGCTATACAATCTATTTAAACTTCAACTAGTTAATTGACAATTAGTGTCTACAGATATGGCATATACTTTGAGCCTTCCAAGTGTAAAGCGCTTCCCTACTTGCACTCATTCTTTTTGATGATTCATTAAAAGAATTCAAAAATTCCGCTTACCTAGAGGTAATTGTGAGTGCTGGTAGTGGCACAGTAGATAAAATCAGTTCACATATAGTGAAAGTTAGTGGTAAATCCGGATCACTTTTATAGTTCTAATGATGTCGTCTCTACTGCAAAAGTTTGGGTTTACAACGCGTTGCTAGGATCAATTTTTTTCTATGCTTTTGAAATCTAATCTCTTCGAGTTGATGTTCGATCATCGCTTCTGCTATTCAGTGGTAATACCACGTTAATAGTATCGAAGTTCGAAAACGTATTCGGGTACAGCGGAAACAATTCAGTCAGTGTGACTATCTTGTGAACGCTGACTTCGGTGCCTTAGGCATGTTTTGAGAATGTTGTGTATTATTTGGCAACGCTGAGACTGGGTGAAAAAGAGGATTGATAGCCGATTTGTGATATGAAAGAAGGTTGTATAGGATTGACATCTGTCAGTTTACCATGACTCCATGAAGAAGTTATCAGATATGACTCGAAACAAAATCCCATGATGATCCTGTTGTTGCTTTCTTTTACATTCGTTATAAAAGTGACAGGAACTCCATTTAATGAACGAATTCTTTGTTCATTGTTAATCTAGTTGAACTGTATACCTTATTACACCGTATTCCAATCCACTCATTTATGGACCGTACCACCTTCCCATCCTCTATTTATTTTGTGTGGTGTTCATTACTTTTGGTGCCCATTTGTATCAGATTTTATGTACATACAAGATATATTATTTGAAAACCTGCCAATTCAATATGCAGCGGTGGATCAGTGGTTAAGCGTTCGACATTCAACCATTAAATGACAGATTCTAAGCCTACTGCACTTAGTTTGATTTAATCACCTGGATAGTATCACACCTATACACACTTAGAATATAGCTCGAAATGAAGTATATAAATTGATACTTGGTAAGTGAGTTAAGTCAAAAAATTCCATAACTATACATGTAATTTCAATTATTTCGTGAAGTGATTGAAGTTAGACATTAAAACCGTTGGATTCCGACTAGCTAAATGGTCTAAAAGTTAAGCGTTCGCGCACGAGACCTATAGGTCCTGGGTTCAATATCCTACGCAATAAGATCGTGAACACGCACTTCTGAGTAGTCCCATATTAAGACGAAATGGTCATCCAGTGTTTCCCATAATGGTCTAAACTTCAATTGACTCATCGATTCAATTATCTCACAATGATAGTTCAAAATCAAGAAGACATTCATAATCAGTCGAAGTTCCACGTATTATTATTATTATTATCATTATAAACATTGTTGAGTGGAGTATCATTTTAGGAATTGATTGGGGGAAAAAACAAAAGTTATCTATCCCTAGTTCTCAAGTAATGAATATACATCACATAGTAACAATCATGAGTAATGATTATATCAATATTGTTTTCTTTTTGTTTACTTATATATTTAGATAAAAATTAAAAAAAAAATCAATTAGTCTCCAAGGTCAACACAAAAAAAAGACCAAAAAGAAGGAAACAAACAAACAAACAGATTATTTTTTTAAACAAAACGAAATTATGAAGATAGTATAGAATTCTTTTGCTACTTTTTCACATACACCCACACACACATACACCTTCCCCAACACACATACATCACAGGAATTGAGAAAAAACCAAAAATCACACACACACACACATGTGTACATTACGCATACCTCTCTCTGGCTCGCGCTCTCTATCTCTAAAAGAGACAATTAAATAAACGATGGGGATAAAAGTAGCGATTACTATTTATAGGAATATATTATGTCATTATGAAAAACAATGATTGAATTACTTTAACCATGGTAAAAGTAGTTTCCCTCTTGACAATAAGTGTCATCACCATCGTGATGATTTGCATTACATTATACCGTGAATACACATCAATCAGAGTAATATATATAGTGTAATGAGTAATTGTATGGATCCAATCTCTATGATTTTAAGAAGAAGAAGAAAACACAAACAAACACACAATCCCCGAATAGAAATCTGAAATGAAAGAGGAAATACCCCCCCCCCAAGAAAAACCAAAGAAAAAATAATGGAGTTTTACAAAGAATGGATCTTGTGGTGTGCAAATGTGCATGTATGTGTATATATATGTATCGATGTTTCTATAAGTAGTTCAGAGTGTACACACACCCCATACACAAGTGTACACAAGAGAAAAGAAGACATTTTGTTACTATGTCAATTGATCATAAAAACAAAATTGAATGTTAAAATAGTTAAAATGGTATGAATTTTGTCAAATATTAGATTATTGCATAATTATATATATAAAATATGTATATAGTTTCGATGTGTACATACAGCATAGTAACAGAATATTAAAAACAAAAACATTTTTTTGTTTTTGGTATGAGCAATTCAATAAGTTTTTTTATTTTTAAAAGAAGGGAATAAAACCACAAAAAAAAAAAGAAAACAGCCAGCAACAACAACAACGACAGGAATTAATTCTATTGTACACCAATTCATGAGCACACACACATACACATACACAAATAGGTACTTCTGAACATGTTCAGGAAGACATGTATTCAATGGGATCTAAAAAAAAAGAAAGTGAGAAGAGAATCTGTAAAGGATTGTTATATATTTAAAATGATAATGATTCATTTATATTCCCTGTTTCTATGCATGTATGTGTGTGTGTTTATAAGGGGAGTATATCCCACCATCATCATCATTCCGAAAAGGTTTCCCTATTTCAATGGATAATGTAAATTGTCTCATTATTTATTTTATATAATTAATTAATTATGATTATACAAAGGTATACTTTACAATAGAACATAATATGAGGGGGATAAACATGAAAATTTTTACATTTTCTGTTGTTGTTGCTATGGTGGTGGTGGTTGTTTATATTGATTGTTCAATACTCAATTTAAAGTAAAAAAAAAAAGCAATCATCTATCTGTAAAATATGATTCGTTACCTCCTCCCCCCTCCCCCCCCAAACGGAAACAAATTATGTTTAATTGATTGGATGAATGATTAACAGTGTAATGATTGAGGAGGTGGCGGGTTAAGGAGTTGGGAGATAGATGTATGTGTGTGTATGTAATAGTAGTCATTAGAAGGATAGATGAATGGAAGAATTAATACACAGAAGATGATTTGGATATTGATAGTGGGATAGATTAATGAATAATCATCAGGAGTAGTTGAAATTTTTGTATTTTACATTCATAATACTCTTCTATTCTTTATTGAATTATTGTGTTTGATTTCTAGCTTGATCCCGAGCGACTAAAATCAATGGTGTTAAAGATGACAACGGTTTCGAACGTCGTACAATAAAAGGATGCTAAAATAGAAGTAAAAAGTTCTTTTTAGAGAAAAGAAAGTACATAAAATTTTAAAGACATATTGAAATAGACTGAAATTTTTATAGAAACCCCCAAATGGCCTGGTACGGTCGAGGGTGGGGAGAGTTAGCTCTTCCTCTCGAAATGCTCTCATATAGCCACGCGTATATAGCCTCTGCCAAACAAGTCCTACACACTGCCATCTCGTGCCATTACTGTTGTTTACGAAATTCAGAGGGCGAAAAGAGAATGTTCAGTTCTTTAACTCAGTTGGTGGATATGGATGATCCATCTACGGGAGTTGGAAAACCCTCATAACAAACCAATGACGAACATGGTATCCAAGATCCTGGAGGAACAAATGGTATATGAACCTATCGTTAGTCACAGGCTACCATGGGATTGCATCTCCTGATGTCGCCCCACTGCCTTGTGGATTAGACCTCTAGGTCAAAGACTCCGCGTGTAGCCCCTAAGAAAACTACCTGCTTCGATTTGGGCACCCAGGCAGTATTCCAGCCCTCCATAAATCGAATGATTTGTGTGTCCCTGTATACCAATGTTTACGTGTTTAAATAAATAAAAATAAAATACATTGACTGTCTATGGGATGATTACAGTACAATAACAATAGAGGAGAAATCTTTCTTCGAAAATCAAATTATCACGAAGCAGGAAGGACAAGTAAACAAGCAAACAAACAAACTACATCGATATCAACTCTCATAAGATAATTAGCACCATACAATAGTGTTAATTGAATTCCATCTTAATAGTAATGTATACAGGTACTAGGTTATTGCTTATCATGGAACTTGGAGATCTAGATTTCAACTAATACCATCATCATCATCATCATTGATACTCTTTCGCGATTTACTCACCTTTTCTTTTAGTAATATGGATTATGATCATATAGACTGAAGTATTATACTTATCACAGGCTTTACTACGATTCTAATCGAACATTTATATAACTTCTATATTGATATATGGGTGAGAATGATAATGACTGATTGTTTTGCTTAGTAAACCAATGTAGATAGTCTGACAGGTGTCTTCCTTTATCCTTATTACTTATGATCATGATTGACTAATTGTACTTTGTTGTTGGATTGTGTCGTATATCGGTATGGAAATATATTGACGTTCTAATCAGGTTAATCATGTGTTGTTGATTTGAGTTGTGTTGAAGTCCTTTATAGAATAGACACTGGAAGGAAATCTAGTGTAGATATTAGTCTAAGGTAAATTAACCTCGGCGTAATCTGTTCTTTGGTCTTCCTCTTCTCCTTTGACCTTCAGGATTTCATGTGAGGGCTTGTCTTGTGACGCAATTGGGTGATTTTCTCAAAGTGTGCCCAATCCACGTCCAGCGTTTCTTCTTGATTTCTTCTGGTTTGTTCTCTCCCACAGTAACTTGTTGCTGATAGTGTCTGGCCATCGGATCCGAAGTATTTTGCATAGACAACTGTTAATAAACACTTGTATCTTCTGGATAATGGCTTTCGTAGTTCTCCACGTCTCCGCCCCATACAGTGGAACTGTTTTGACATTTGTATTGAAAATTCTGATCTTGGTGTTGGTTGACAATTGTTTTGAGTTCCAGATGTTTTTCAGTTGTAAATATGCTGCTCTTGCTTTGCCGATCCTCGCCCTCACGTCTGCATCTAATCCACCGTGTTCATCAATGATGCTGCCCAGATATGTAAAGGTTTCCACATCCTCCAAAGCTTCTCCGTCAAGTGTAATTTGATTGGTGCATGTTGTATTGTATCGGAGAGTCTTGCTTTTCCCTTTGTTTATATTGAGACCTACTGCTGCTGAGGCTGCTGCTACACTGGTCGTTTTCTCTTGCATTTGTGATAGAAGAGCCAGATAATCTACGAAGTCTAAATCGTCAAGCTGCATCCTAGCTGTCCACTGTATACCATGCTTTCCTACAGATGTTGACGTCTTCATGATCCAGTCGATCACCAGGAGAAAGAGAAAGGATGAGAGTAAGCAACCTCGCCTAACACCGGTCTTTACGTCGAATGAGTCGGTGAGTTGTCTTCCATGGACGATTTGGCAGTTTAATCCATCATAGTAGTTCCGTATGATATTATGGACCAATATGATACTCATATCTCCTATTGTAGAATTATTAAATAACTTAACTATTCATATTCGTGTCCATCTTATTATAAGCTTTATTTTGACCTATAGACTATTATTATACGATTTACCATTCTTGAGTTATACCCAGTCTATTAATTACTGCTCCCCACATTCACAGCCACATTTGACTAAATCTTGTACAAATGTGTATTTTCCTATTTTATGATACGATTTGGTCAGTTTGTTTAGTATATAAACCCACGATGTATATTGCAAAGGCTTTTATTGATGTTTTGAACTTAACTGGCTGGGCTAAGCAGAAATCAGAACTGATAAATACTCAAGACTGTTTTATACGGCTTTTTGTGTATGCCTTGCTCTGATCGATACATTCACTTCTCTATAATTGGTGGGAATCAGCACATTTATATATCAAATAGGGCACTTAAGCACACGATAATAACACTATTACTTAGCTTACATAATATAAATGATTTAGTTTTATACACAGTTTATAGATTTATTGTAGTCATATGATTTATTTGTGCTTTCAAGTCCTAATTATAGAAAAAAATTATATTGATTAATTTTCTTTTATGTTTTATAATTAGGGTAAATTGATAATATAGATGAATTCTCCGTTGATCGTGAGGTTCTATGGCAGTGTTTGTCACTGAAAGGAGTACCAAAGAAGTACATTAACCTCATAAAGGCTCTCTACTCGAACACAACTGGTCGAGTTAGAGCCTATGGCGAACTGTCATCAGAATTGGTTACGTCAAGTGGTATTCGTCAGGGCTGTCCACTCTCACCATTCTTGTTTAACTTTGTCGTTGACATGCTTCTAGAGATAACACTTTCATCATCTCAATCTCCAGAAGTTGGACTTTTACCAGGAGGCTCACTTGTTGACTTAGAATACGCCGACGACATAGTTTTATTTGGTGAAAACGCTGGCAACATGCAGAGTCTTCTGACCACTATAAGCAACTATGCAGGCATTTTCGGGATGCGATTCTCTCCCTCGAAGTGCAAAATGTTACTTCAGGATTGGGTTGCATCGACAACTGAACTAATGATAGGGAGTGAAGTAGTTGAGCATGTTGACTGCTTCACTGCATCTCTGTGCTAATGTGGTATGGCAACTCGAACTGATGTACGTACGTACAAAGTTCTACGTTGTAACTGACTGACTGAGACGAATGAATTTGTATGAACTAATCAATATTTGGATACTCAATTAGGGTATTAGTATTACTTGATTTGGAGTAAATAATTTAAAGATCCTATCAAATAGACATAGCACATTTACAGATATGGTCTAATAATACAAACTAATATGATAATTAGGTCTAGTCAGTTAGCTACAACGTAGAACCAGACACATATATGCATCGGTCCAAGCTGCCATACCTCACTTATTAGCACAACAAGATGAACACCAAATTCATACAAGTAGTTCATTTTGTCGTGGTAATATATAATAGAAAGATTGTATATAAGGAAGGAAGACAGAGAGTGTATAGACCTACACCATTATGATCGATTCTGAGTCATGTCACCTAGAGTCTCCAACCATTGGTTACGATAGTCACGTGGACCACAACCAATTAGTCTGCATCTACCAACATGGCTCAGACTAGAAGTTAGTGACTTTGTGGACTGATGCCACGTTCTGGTTTGGCCATCCCTAACTTTCTTCGAACCATCCCCAATAGTATTCAGCATAGCACGTCGTAGTAATTAGGTTACATCATTATTCATTGAGAAAGTGAGACTGTTAAACCAGGCACTAAAAGGTCATTTCATAAATAATTAACACTTATGGACACCATGTCGATTGAATTGAGAATAAACTGTCTAATTTCTTTTATCTTCTCAATAGATGGAATGAGTAGGTGAACTAATTAACAGATATACAAAGCATAGTATAAGTCCACATGAAGACTAGTTGCATTACACTCAACTCTTGTGTTATGTAATATGTGAACATTTAGATTTGTATACCTAGAAACAAATATTCGTCTAACGACTTTTCACATGTTTAATCGAATAATGATCGAATGTATTTTTAACAGGCATTATTAAGAAGAGACGTTGGAAGTGGATAGGACATACATTAAGGAAATCACCAAACTGCATCACGAGGCAAGACCTAACTTAGAGTTCAGAAGAGAAGCAGAAACGAGGGAGGCCAAAGAATACATTACGTCGGGAAATAGAAGCAGATATGAAAAGGATGAATAACAACTGGAAAGAAAGGCCCAGGACAGATTTGGATGGAGAATACTGGTGGACGGCCTATGCTCCTCCACGAGGGGTAATAGACATAAGTAAGTAAGGCATTATTCCCATAGATGAACGTATTGATGAAACGTTTTGATTATAGATGATTATATAAAGTATTTAGAACTTTATAATTAGTAGATTCAATATGAACTAGATCGGCGGCCTATGCTCCATTAAGAGTAACAGACGCAAGCAAGCAAGCATACGAACTAGATGAATCTGAGTGTTAGATCCTAGCGAAGACATGAGTACGGGTAACTTCCGGGACCTATTAATGGATGACTATTCTATATATATTCTTATTGTATAATTATTGAGTAATTAAATAGTGTATATCTATATTCATCTTATTACAAGCTTCATTTTGATCTATGGATTATTATTATACGATTTACTATTCCCAAATTATATTCAGTTTATTGATTATTGTATCTCACGTTCACAGCCACATTTGACTTGATCTTGTACAAATATTATTTTCTATTTTATGGTGTAATGGGGTCTGTCTGTCTGGTATATAAACCGAGTATGTTTGAAATAAATAATTCCTATGGTGGGAGATGCAATTGGTGTTCTGGATTCAATTGGAAAGGCTAGGCGGACAAGGGACCAATAAGGACGCTAGACTGCTCATACTGGTTGAACGTTATTGATTTGGCACAGTATTAAGATTGGACAATTCGTATTTCGATTGGTGGATACTTCACGTGATAAAAAGCCGGACATAAAATCATAACAAATTGGCATACAGCTTCTCTTTATTATTTTTTTTAAATTCATACCACTGAGTACTTGATAAATAACTCATATACAACGATGAAGCTTGATACGAGATAGTAATATATCAAACCAGATATAACAAGTTGATCAATAACAAGGAAGTGGTCATTATATATCGTATTTACTTATTTAAACAGATAAATATTGGTACAAAGGAGCACCAGATATATATGCACCACAAAAATCTCATTTGATTTGTGTGAAGGCTGTGATACTGCTTAGGTACCCAAACTGAAGCAGGTGGTTTTATTAGGGGGCCACACCCGGAACCTTTAATCTAAAGGTCTGATCCACAAGGCAGTGGAGCATCTTAAGGAGATGCAGTCCCATGGTGGTCGGTGACCAACGATTGATTCAGGATAGTGGAGCCCATGTGTACCATTGGTTTGGGATCAGGGTTTTCTAACCTCCCTAGGTGGACTCTCCGTGTCCACCAACCCGGTTAAAGCGCCGGACATTCGGTTTTCATCCTCTCACTTTCGTAAACAACAGTAATGCTGTGAGAAGGCAGTGAGTAGAACCTCCCTGGCGGAGGCTGTATACGCTTGGCCATGTGAGAGCATTTGGAGAGGGAGAGCGGACTTTCCCCACTCTCAGCCGTACCAGGGCATTAAAGTATATATATCTTCTTGATGCTTATTTGTTTATTAGTTTAAAGTGAATATTCGATTCATGATGAAAACTAATTAACAACACAGAGGATTGAATGAATTCCTTATTCAAATATTCAGTTCTAGTATATATAACATGAATCATCCATTTAAGGATAATAATACACACTATATCAATTAATAAATAAAAAAAATTCACTATTACCTTAAATGACCTATGATTGAATGATTGAACAATATGGATCCTAAACAACATGACTGGATGGATAAATTAATTTATGTTATCATACTATTACTGAATAAGTCTGTTATATCCCCTGATGAATTATGAATGGTACCTTTTGAGAATTATCTATGGACCAATATAATATGTATATTTCTTAATCTATAGTTGTTAAGTAACTAAACTATTCATATTCGTATCCCTCTTACTGAAAGCTTTATTTTGACCTATAAACTATTATTTTATATGATTTACCATTCTTGAGTTATCCCCAGTCTCTTGATTACTGTCTCCCCCCCCCTATTCACAGCCATATTTGGCTAAATCTTTTACAAATGTTATTTTCCATTTTATGGTACGATGTGGTCTGTTTGGGTGGTATATAAACCCAGTATGGTTGAGAATAATGATTCATATTGCAAAGGCTATTATTGGTGTTCTGGACTTAACTGGCTGGGCTAGGCAGAAAACAGGACCGAGTAGTACTCAAGACTGATTATACGATTTTGTGTATCATAGGGTGATCAATAAATTCACTCCTCTCTAATTGGACGTTCATATATCAAATAGGGCACAAACATGTACACATCCACACGTTATAACAAAGTCAATAGATAGAAAATGAATATGGAGAAAGTTAGCAAAGACCAAACCAGGACATATGATCAAATCAAGAAGCTATTCATTATCGAATTGATATGTAGACTATTTGTTTAAAGGTCTATGTGATCATCATAAAACCAGTGGTTAGATGGCTTGTTTGACATGGCTCAAAACCGTTTCTGAATGATCTTAAAAGGTATTTTTATTTACTTATTTATTCCATGAATCTTTTTAAGATCATATCTTCTATGCCCAATCTTTATTACTACCACTAGTACTCATACTACTTATACTATTCCAGTATTTTGATGTATCGATATAGTGTAGCAACTTGAACTGATGCATATATGTGCCAAGTTCTACGTTGTGCATGAATTACCGACCGAGATTAATTCTATCAATGTTATAAACTGTGACATCCTAATTATTGGATTCCTTCTGTTTCTGGATTGTCTGAGACATTGCACTCATCATTCATCAGGAATAATCATGTTGAGAATCATCACTGACATGTTAAGTCACGGTAGAATACGTAAAAACAGATAGTAATTTGGCATAGTGATTCACCAATTTTTTTTTTACAACTTAATGAACTAATATCAGAAACATTGATAATAAAGATGGATTATGACTAGTAGTAAAATCCAGGATGTACATTTTATCCTATTTATGACTGTTCAAACAGATTTTCCTGTTGAATTCCAGTGTTCGAAATCATAGCAAGACTCGAATCCAATGATTATCATTTCAGAAGTGGTTTTGTGGAGATTTCAGTATTTTTCATAGTTGAAATCATGAGTCAATTGAAGCTAGATCACCATAGAAAACCTGGAAGCACTGGACAGCCGTTTCGTCCTATTGTGGGACTCCTCAGCAGTGTGCATCCACGATCCCGCACTCGCGAGATTCGAACCTAGGACCTACCAGTCTCGCGCCAGAGCACTTAACCGATGTGAGATAACAACTCACTGAAGACAATTGGTGAACGGTTGCTCAAACTTCGTGGATTGGTTGAAGTTAGACATTAACACCCTTGGATGTCGGCCCAGTGGTCTATCAGTTAAGTGCTCGCATGCGAGACTGATAGGTCCTGGGTTGGAATCTCATGTAGGTAGGGATCCTGGACTCGCAGTCAGCCACATAGATTTACTTTACGAGAAGAACAAAGTTATTTCTGATTACTGTAAATCAATCAATGATTGTCTTCATATCTATCTCAATTATCAATCTTCAGGTGTCCCCTCACTCATGCTGTTTCTAACTTGTATATAAA